>NC_043966.1:10343844-10643844 GCF_902148855.1 Sphaeramia orbicularis
CGAATACAAGTTTCCGAAGGTAGGGGAAAGGAAATGAGTTGCACAACCATGGGAGACGGGCTGAGTCGAATCGGTTCCACGTAGTAGAAATGCGGCAATAGAGGAATTAGTAAAGCATCTTTAGTTTCATTTTCACTGTATGCCCCCCCCCCCCAAAAAGCAGGCCTGGCATCATCTGTTATTATTATTTGTGTATACTGGATATGTTATATTTTCTGTGCAGAGATGGAAATATAAAAGACAGCTAATGCAAACACACCCATTTGCGCTCTTTTATTCCCTCACCCAATGAGAATCGATCAGAGAATCAATAAGGAATCGGATCGATAAGCACAATCGATAATGGAATCAGAATCGTTAAATTCTTATCGATTCCCATCCCTACCATTAGCCTTAATTAGACTATGACTCGGGCTTTACAGATTTGATGAAAAATTAGTAACAAAAGTCATATGCAGCTTTAAGAAAGGTTTAAAAAAGAGAAAATATTGTGCACAGTGTAAAATGAACAGTGTTTACATTAAACTCTTTTAGTTGCCACATGTTACAGAGGGTTCTATCGCACCATTTGGGTCATGGTATACCCAGGTCCAGGCTGTAGACGTGTGACAGATTGGTGATAATGTCTGTTCTTCACATTAGTCCTCATGGAAAACATGAATTCAGTCTGTTCCATCTGTTACATGTGCATGGGCAAATGGTTTGGTACTTTATAAAAAAAAAAAAAAAAAAAATCGGAAGGAAAAAAGGATCGTGTAAAAGGCTGAGAAAAATCAGAACGATAGAATAAAGTAAGTGTGACAGATGACTGAACTGTGGCTCCTGGGGTGCAGCAGTCAGTAAAATTAGGGTTAAAGTGTAAAGTTAGTTCAGATGGGGTATGTATTGTTAAATATCCCATTTCTCTTCCTCCTGACTGCTTGGCATCTATCTCATCCATTCCGGGCTGAAATGCACCCACTGAGAAAAAACACTTATTGTGTGAATTTCCGTCAGTGTGCAGGATATCTTCAGCAAACCTTATTCTAATTCATGTAATCCTCAGAGATGGCACAGGCCCAGCATGCAGCCATTCAGAATGCACCAGTGCCCTCAAATGCCTCCTCTGTCCCAGAACACAGACAGGAAGGGCCTCGGGGTAATTTCACACTCTGTTATGATTTTGTTCAGAAATAATACGAGTTTGGAGAGAAGTTCGGGTTGACTTCAGAGGGGAAAGCAGACTGGTATTTCTGAAAATGTACTTTGTGTCTGTCTGTCTGTCTGTCTGCTTACCTTTGTCAGAGCAGGAAGTGTCAAAGAAATGCTAATGTGTTTTGCATATTAAGCAGAAGAATTACACTGATTATGACCGTGGTGGGAAATAAATAAATAAATAAAGCTTTGTTCTTTGCACCTGTAAGAAGATAAAAAAAAACAACAAAAAAACCCAAGTCTGACTATAAACTAAAAGAAAACATTCCTCCAATCAGAAGCCGTAGCTGTGCTTTGTGCTGTTTGTTTCATGATGGGGTGAAAAAAAGGCAAAGCTACTGACAGAGTACTGTGGCACAAAAAATGTTTTTTTCTTTCATTTGCACATATTTGTGATATATGGCGTGTACTTCAGTGCATTCTTTTAATACTGTGGCAACTGATGGAAGAAAAGGCAAATTAGTGATAGTATATAGTACACTGTAAGACCGGATAAGGTGAGTTTACTTAAAAAAAAATGAGGAAACCTGTTGCCTTAAAAAAATTTAAGTAATGAGGAATGAAAACTTGAGTGTATTAATCTTAAATGCTTGATTTGAATGGAATTGCTATTTTAAGTACAACACACTAAATGCCAAGTTAATTTAACTTAAAACACGTTGCATTGTCAATTGCTTTGTATAATCATTAGACTTAATATCATTAGTTCATTTTACTCAGTTCCAGTTTGATTTAAATTAAAATCTTTTGCAATATAACTTGTTTTGCATAATTATTCAACTTAATATATTGTTGCAGGGATGGAAGTTAGGCAGGAAGTTAGCTCAATGAAATTTGCCAGTACAGGAAGTGCTTTTAATTTGGTGATTTTAAAGTTCATTTAAAAGACATTATTTAAGAGCAAAAACAAAACAAAAAAAACAAAAAACAAAAAACTCGAAAATGGATTCAACTTGATCCACCAGTGTTGGAGGACTGGTTGAAAATTGTTGATAAAATTCACAAAACAGAAACATTAACATTTATGCTGAGGCCGTCAGATGAACTTTACGTTATAAGACAGGGCAAATGGATTTGTTTCTTTAAATACAATTAATATTTGGTTTTGTCTCATAGTTCTGTGAAATGCTTTATAAACTGCTGCTCTAAAAATTAAATTAATTAAGTAAGTTGATTGTTATTTCATAACTGTAACCTCAATTATCATTACTATTAGACTGTGACTATTATCTGTTGCTGATTGTTGTTGTTTGTTATGTTCTGTATGAGAAAATGATAAATAACTAAGTGTTAAAAAAAAAGAAAGACTAGGAATTATTGTTCTAAATATATGTCGGTGGTTTCCAAACTTTTTTGCCTCGTGACTCCATTTTACATCACAAATTTCTGGCGACCCCAGACATTCAAAATGGAGATATTTTATTTGCTAAAAATTAATTTGTTTTTGATCATGCAATAGTTTGCAATACCATGTTGCAAATAAACATTAATTTTAGACGACATTTAGTCTCTATAATGTATATTATTATGGACGGAGGCAGAAAAGCCAGGTGTAGATTACTGCAAAAGTGAGAATTTGATTTTGCTTGGTCAGGATATGTACAGTCAGTCTAGCTTGGATTTACAAGGCTGACAATTAAAACTGAACAAACAAGAACTCAAACTATGAATTATGAAAGAGCTGCAGCATCTGAAACTGATCACAATGAACATTTGACAGATAAACAGAACCACAGTGCTTCAGTTTCAGCTTCACAGTTTGTCATGTCTTTTATGGAGTGGGATTGTCTCTGTCAACTCAAAATAGATGTGTTTTTTTATTTTTATCAATTATTAGAAATTTCATGTGACCCCATTTGAATTCCAGGTGACCCCAAGGTTGAAAAACACTGCTACATGTTGTTTTATGGTGTTCTCTGTTCTGTGCAGTCAGTGAGACTGAGGCTGGATGCGGTATTGTCCCATGTGACTTCTCAGTTCTCTATCAGCTCAGTGTATTGAGTGTTGTGGTCCGAATTCTGCACCCTGAACCCAGTGGCTGATTTATATCAATAGTCACTTTTCCATTGACCCTCAAATTGCACAAATATAACTTGCGCACAAAAATTTACCAAATGGAAAAACGACAATTTCGCCAAAAGTCTCATTTTTCAATTAAAAGTTGTTGCGCTGGCAAGAGGTGGTTTTTCGGGCGTAGCGCAAATGGTATATCATGCAAAGCTGCAATGGAAAGACCTTTTTTCGCAACTAGAGTCAGGTGAATTTTAAAAATGGATGCTGACGGACATTACAACAAGCGAAGAAGAAGAAGAAGAAACATGTCGCGGTATGTGTGGACACACAAGGAAACCCAATCATTTTAAATTTAGTACAAGATAGAGGGATAATATATATAATAATAATGAATATATCTGTAAATCAACACCATATTTATGTTCGTCGCCATGTTTATGGAATGACTTCTTGTGTCATAACATGATAATAAATAAACAAATCATCTCATTTGTGATTTAACCTGTTAAACCCTGACCATATTTTCAGGGGAAAAACGCCTAAAAGACATACCCAAAGTAAATGAAGAATTACTTCACAATAATAAGGTTCATATGGATGTTCTTGGTGTCTATGGACATTTAGAGACCTCACAGAATCTATTCCCATTGTCTAAAATATTGACTCTATTACTCTGCCTGAGTAAACTGTAACAAACTAAAAGAGAAATTGGAATTTTTTATCCTCGCCTGTTTTTTTTGGGCTGGATTGACGATGATATGCATGAATTAATTGTGTTGGAGATTTTTAATAGCGTATACTTCACCCCACAAAGATTAAAAATCATATTTGAACATTAAAGTTTGCACTAAAATACACTTTTGATGTACTTTTATTAACATTAGGGTCTAAACTTTGAGCAAAAGTTGAAAAAAACATTAACTGTCCTGATTTATTATATTTTTGTAGTAGATGAATATTAATATAATTTTTTCGGCCTGCGGGTGGGCTGATAGGGCTGGAAAAACCAATATTGCGCACTTCTGTTTTTTTGACATTTGGTAAATATTGGTAAAGTTTTGTAACAAGTTCTAGACATGATATAATGAGGGCGCTGATTGGCTCTGTGGTAATAAACAAACCGATATTGTGCCACAGTTATGTATCAGTAGCCACTTCGGGAAAAAAACCAAACAAAAAAAAACCAAACAGAAGGCGTTCGGAGAAAAGAACGTGGCAAACCCAGACTCTGTAATGCCTCCTTCATGTATTTCTTTGGTGCGTGTGGCTGTGGGGCATCACAGGGTGACACATGTACACAATAACAGTAGGCTAAAAGAAGCATAGGACCATATAATAGCTTCTATGATCATTAAATTTTAATGGGCACACATAACTAATGCAGTTAAACCTGCTGCAGGTACCGCGTCCCAGACCACCAGACTCACATATTAAATTTTAAACTAGATTGATTTGCATTTGACATGACCAATGGGTTTAATGTGATAATGCATCACAGGTCAGCGCACTGTTATGGTGGGTGGGAATGAATGTGGTTGTGATTACGTGACTAGCTTGCTGTTCGCCTGGAAAACAACACAGAATTACAGCCAAGCAAAGGATGTCAAGGCAACCTAATGCGCTGTCATTGAAACCCATCTCAATTAAGTTGTGGCTGGACAGGTGCCTGGGAGCCCCCCCCGCCCCCCAATGGTGATGTTCCCATTTCCCCAGTGGAAAACCCATGGAGCTGTAAATTGTGTTTTTTCTGTACTGTTCACTATGGAGACAAGACATCTTCAATGTACAAATTATATAAAAAAAAAAAAATCCCCGTTGTGATAATAGCAAATATTTCTACCCAGTAATAACATACACAGTGTGAGTCATTTGATTACAGCTCTTGGTGCCGTGTACTGTTAATAAAACAGACTGAAATGCACTAACTCTGTTTCACTCAGGTTACTCTATGACAGCTAAATCACACAGTTCAATATTGTTTGGATTTAGCAACAAACAGCAAAGATATTAAAATCTAGTGCAGGATTTAAAAAATAAATAAATAAAAAGTCAACCCTGTGACTAAAATCAATCTTCAACTGAATGAGCTGATAAGATTACTAAAATAAGGACATTGAATTTTTTTTTATATAAAACTTGAGTTTTAATCCTCCCAATCACCTCTGCATCAAAAATGCACTTATTAGCACATGAACATATTATATAAAATATAAAAAGCACATCAATATACCTATTTGAGGATGATTTACTAATGAAAATGACATGCAAATACTGAAACATGACTAATTGAATTGATCCAGGAAGTCCAAATCCTGGTAAAACAAAAAATCACATCAGAGGATCAGATGTTATTATGCATTGTTCTAATAAACGTAATAATAGTAAAGTGATTGGAAAAGTAGAATCTGAAAGTGACTGCTCACTTGCCTGTATTGTACATTAAATGTTTAAATTATATGATAATAAAATATGTGACTAGACCTTAATTGAACCTTACTCAAAGCACATTAATATATCTATTTTAGGATCTAAATTATATGTTTATAATGCACCAGGTTAGAAGGTTACTGCTGAAATATGACTACTATATGAGTACTATGTTTATTTACAGTTTAATATTGTTAATATTTACTATGTAATAATCACTGGACCGCCAAGATACTAAAATGTAGCACAGGAATAAAAAAAAAAAAAAAAAAAAAAAGAAAGAAAAAAATCAATCCTCTGACTAAAATCAATATTCAATTCAATGAGCTGATATGATTAATAAAATAAGGACATTGAATTTTTTATACAAAACTTGAGTTTTAACCCTCCCAGTCACCTCTGCATCAAAAATGCATGTGAACGTCATATAAAAAGCACATTAATATACCAGTTTTAGGATAATTTATTAATGTAAATGATGTGTTAATACTGCACAGGTTAGAAGGTTACTGCTGAAATATGACTAATTGAATTGATCCAGGAAGTAGTCTAAGCCCTCATAAAACAAATCATCACATCGGAGGACCACATGTTATTGTGCATTGTTATAATAAATGTAATAATAGTGTTAGATATCTATATAAAGTGATTGGAAAAGTAGAAGCTGAAAGTGACTGTTCACTCGCCTGTATTGTACATTAAATGTTTAAATTATATGATAATAAAATATGTGACTAGACCTTAATTTATCACAATACCACATTTCTTTACAGTTTAATATTGTTGATATTTATTATGTAATCATCCCTGGACCGCCAAGAAACTAAAATGTAGCACAGGGATTTAAAAAAAAAAAAAAAAAAATCAATCCTATGACTAAAATCAATCTTCAATTCAATGAGTTGATATGATTAATAAAATGAGATGGAATTTTTTATACAAAACTTGAGTTTTAACCCTCCCAGTCACCTCTGCATCAAAAATGCATGTGAACGTCATATAAAAAGCACATTAATATACCAGTTTTAGGATAATTTATTAATGTAAATGATGTGTTAATACGGCACAGGTTAGAAGGTTACTGCTGAAATATGACTAATTGATCCAGGAAGTAGTCTAAACCCTCATAAAACAAATCACCACATTGAAGGACCAGATGTTATTATGCATTGTTATAATAAATGTAATAATAGTTAGATTTCTAGTAGAAGCTGAAAATAACAGCAGTTCATTTGCCTGTATTATTTCAAATTAAATGTTAAATTGTATAATAAAATATGAGTGACTAGACCTTAATATACTGTTACTCTGTCACAGTACTATGTTTATTTACTGTTTAATATTATTGATAATATAATCAGTGGACTGCCATGATACTAAAATGTAGCACAGGGGAAAAAATAAATAAATAAATAAATAAATAAATAAATAAATAAATAAATATCAATCCTCTGACTAAAATCGATCTTCATTTGAATGAGCTGATAAGATTAATAAAAAAGGACATTGAATTTTTAATATAGACCTGAACTTTAACCCTGTCACTCAATGCTGCATTGAAGAAAAAAACAGCCACTGTCATGTGAAAGTCATATAAAAGCACAATAACGCAACTGTTTTGCAGCTGTAACTCTTCCTATTTCCTATTTATTACATTCTAATTATTTAGTTGATGTAAATAGCAGATATACTTTCCCATCAGAAAGTGAAATTTACACCATAATTCATCGTATAAAGTAGATTTAAGCAATAAATAAGCTGTGACTGGATTTAATTATGAATAAATACGGTTGAGGATTTTTCTTAATCACCTTTTCTGTTTCACCCAAGACATTTTCATTGAAGATAAACATTTTCTTAAATTAGAAGGAGAGAAAACACCTTTAAAAATAATAATTAATTATAACTCTGCCAAAAATATAATTATTCATACACTGTTGCCAATAAAGTTATTGTAATATTTTTATTTTCAGACACATCCCTCTTTTTATTCCCATTTCTACCCATCAGTGATTACCTTTGACCAGATGCAATAATTATATACTGAGTCCTAGTTACATTTTATCTAGGAAGAATAAATTATATTGTCACAGTCATTTCAGAAGGAGGTAAAAAATATAGTAATTCAACTTCATGGGTAACAATATACTAGGGTTGGTATCATCAAAATCAATGCAATTAAGGACATTTTTAGCGAGAATTATTTTAGTTTGAAATGAAAAATGTAATGTGTGAAGTTGTGTAATAAACCCACTAATATGTCCACATTTGATCATTTACAGTAAATGAGTAAATGACACCAAAAATCAATGCAATTAAGGACATTTTTAGCGAGAATTATTTTAGTTTGAAATGAAAAATGTAATGTGTGAAGTTGTGTAATAAACCCACTAATATGTCCACATTTGATCATTTACAGTAAATGAGTAAATGACACCAAAACAGTTGCATTAATGTGCTTTTTTTATGTAAGTTTCATACGACAAAGTGTTTTATCTTCAACAGTGTATAAAGACAAAAAGACTGGGTGAGTAAAAAAATAAGGTTAATTTAACAAACTAAACTAATTACGGAAAAACATAGAAACAACAACAACAACAACATACAGCTGGATGAAAAGATATATATATCAATGAAGCAACAAGACATGTCTTCAGTTTTAGGGAGAAATATTAAGGATAAAACTGATGTGACTATGCTGAATTCACACTAGTCCTAAAACTGGAGGAGATGTGATGATTCAGAATAGACTTGTAGAAACTGTTCACTCTGTCAAGGCTCAAAATAGAGGTAAATGGTGTGGGGAGATAGCAGGAACTTCCATATGTAGCACTCTCCCAGTGGAACTCCCCACTGTCAAGTGAAAAGCAGCGGCTGGCAAGTCCACATGCATTAGAGGAGGCAAATGGCAGTGTGCACCTTGCCAAGGCTTACAGAGCTGCTGGCAGTGACGGGGACTAAGCATCATGTTGGGAAAATCTTTATCATTTTCTTGGAAATTGCATGGCAAATGAAACAAATAGTTGCTCGGTCACAGCCAAGACGGAGGCGCGGGGGTCTTAATGATGCGGAAAATTAACACCATAACTGGCCAGATTGTTAAAAAAACACTAATGGTCGAGTGTTGGTGTTGATGCCACACAGATGCCGCAGACATCGGTGGTTTCCAGGAGGTAAATTTACAGTCCCAGGAGCACAGGCGCTGGCAGCCACCTTATCAGATATGAGGAGGACAGTTTGGGCTCCGAATGCTAAACACAACCTGCTGGTTGTTGTACTTTCGCCCACAACATGTCAAACACTTCCTTTGGATACAATCCATAAAACACAGCTGTCATCCATGCTGTTTCTTGACCAACAGCAACAGAGACGCAGGTAGAGTTCTCAAAAAAAAAAAAAAAACAGTAGAGGTAAACCATAAAATTAGACCTGCCTCTGTAAATAATCATTTCAAGGTGTAAGTATGTGCTGAGGAACCGTTTGTTGATTAAGGCTAACATCAGAACATAAAAGTTCACAGTGACACTTGTATGAACTACATACGGTCTTTACTGAACATGTGCCTCATGTCTGCCACGTATGTTTACAAGGTCTACACCGTTATTATTAGCACCGTTTACGCTGTTTACACGTGTGTTTACATTGTCTACACTGTTGTATTTGCACCATTTACACTGCTTACTCTGTTACATGTATGTTTACATTGTTTACACTGTTATTTTTGCACCATTTACACTGCTTACACTGTTACATGTGTGTTTACATTGTTTACACTGTTATTTTTGCACCATTTACACTGTTACATATGTGTTTACATTATTTACACTTATTTTTGTACTGTTTACACTGTTACATTTGTGTTTACATTGTTTACACCGTTACACTTGCACATTTTTATACTACTTTTATACTTTTTAAAGGGTTTACCCTTCATACAGTATATCTCTAATTTGCACATATTTTCAATTGACGCTATTTCATTTTTTGTGTATTATATTTTATATATATCTTTTATTACATGTCTGTCTCTTTTGTGATGTTATTTACATGTAAGTGTGTACAATCACTGGCAGGGACCACCTGCAATTTCCTTGCACAACTGGTGTAATGACAATAAAGCCTATTCTATTCTATTCTATTCTATTCTATTCTATTCTATTCTATTCTATTCTATTCTATTCTATTCTAACCTTTATCTTTGCTTTTTTTTAGAGTTGAAATGATCATATATACATATTTATTTCTCATTCACTTTTCTTCAAATATGAGAAGATACAGGAAATGTGTGCACAGCCTTAAAACACACACAAAAACCTAATTTTAATGGGTTGTAACGGTTAAAGTCACTTTTTAGTGTGGCCTCTGACCCCATGATAAAGAAGCAGCACAAACAATTAGAAACATCCGACATGTGTTGAATGAATTTTGGTATAAAACATCAGGAAATGAATGCCATAAATCTCATATTGTCTGAATAAAAGGATTAAAGACACGTTAAACACAAAGGGAGGTCACATTAAATATGACCACTTTGGTTTATAGAAGCTGTTTTTACGCCTAAATTGTTGTTTTTCCTGCTGTTCATACTTCATATTTATCAGATTGGTTCTAAATACAGAGATAAACGCATATGTGAGGCCATTCAAACTTTAATAAACGAACAAACATAATGTTGGAGCAGGACTTTTACACAGGACTGTACTGTATGTACTGTACTGTATGTAAAATCTACTAATAAGAGTTTATCACAGCATAACGTTTAAGCAGAATAATCATTTAAAATTCTGAGTTACGCTTGTTAAAAGTATTTTGCACAACATTAAAACACTAACAATAATAAATAATGGGGAACCAGCAATAGCTAATACATTATCAGACGGACACACACTAAATATGTTCGACTGAAACCCCCTTTTTCTGGCCTTTAATGCATGTGTTGTATAAATCACATTTCACTATGAAAAGGAACATCAAGAGGGAGAAAAAAAAAAAAAAGTATTTCAACAGTGAAAGGCGTACTGTATAGGCCTATATTAAGAATAAAATGACTAGAATACAGTTTCCATTTGTACCTGGGTTCAAATAGCCTACAGCACCATTTCTATTTACACACTAGTATGCACACACAGTCATGTTAAATGTTACATTTGATTCAACAGCACAATGGGTGAATGGATCTTCATTTTTAATTTAGGCTTCAAATCTGCATGCTTCTATTGACAGTTGGGGTTAAAAGATTAGGATTTGGGCTAAAATACAGTCTTATATCCAGACATATCCAGATTGGATTTTAATACAGAGACTGACAGAAGCATATGTGTGGCTGTTAGAATTTTACTACACCAATAAACATCATGTTTCAGATCTACACAGGGCTGTAGATCTGATTTTTTTTCTATTTTATATGAAAAGGAGTGGTAATAATTCTAATTATTTACTCCCATTTCCATTCCATAGCTCATTCCTCATTCATCAGTGAATTCACTTGCTTCCTATCAATAAGTACGTACTCTAAAATCGACTAAATATTTATTCATATATGAATATAAGCTTACATATACATACATTTGTGCACTGTTGCATGCATCATCACTATAATAATATTACCAATAACAATCAATCATCACCTTATACTATCTATCTATCTATCTATCTATCTATCTATCTATCTATCTATCTATCTATCTATCTATCTATCTATCTATCTATCTATCTATCTATCTATCTATCTATCTATCTATCAATCTATCTATCTGTCTATCTATCTATCTATCTCTCTCAAGATATTATTATATTATATCAGTAATGATATCGTTTTCACTATTAATAATGACACAGCAACATATACTATCATTTATACTCATATTTTATAATATATTGTTATCACAATCACTACTATATAATATTATCCATAACAATAGTAACAATAAAAATTAAAAAAAAAAAAAAACAAGTGGTGCTAGGCACAAAAAACCCCACTCCTCACACATATTGTAGCTTATTTTGGCACAGGTCCAGCTGATGTCATCATGTCTATGCATGTGCTGATGTCAGCACATCAATTGCCTCCTTATATGTGCCAAATTTGAAGTAAACTGAAACAAAATTAATGTTTTTACAGACATTTGAAATTTTGCCCATTATAAGTAAATGGAAAAACTAAAAAGATGTAAAAGAAAATTCATAAAAAATGTGCAGTTTGACCTACTTTTCCCAAAATGTAACCACATCTATTCTGGGTCACTGGCAATCTATAAACCCAGTTTGGTATGATTTTAACCAATAGCTTTGCTGCTACAGGCATGTCAAATTTTGCCCATTTGAAGTAAATGGGGGAATTTTTTTTTTTTGAAAGAAATTCATTAAAAAATGTAAACTTTGACCTACTTTTCCCAAAATGAAATGACATCTTTTCTGGGTCACTGGCAGTATGAATTCAACCAATGGTTTTGCTGCTACATATATTTGAAATTTCACCCATTATAAGTAAATGGGGGGGGGGGGGGGATTTTTAAAAAAATTTGAACTTTGACCTACTTTCCCCAAAATGTAATAAGATGTATTCTGGGTCACTGGTAATCTATAAACTCAATTTGGTATGAATTCAACCAACAGTTTTGCTACTAGAGTGTTAAAGAAACAAACAAATCAAACAAAAAACAATAGCCCTTGCCTCCCCATTGGGGGCGGGGTAATGATAAGAAAAAATTATAATAATTCTAAATATGATAATTTATTGGTGCTTTTAATACATCAAGAAGCTTGTGGACATAGAGACAGTTTGCACAGTTTTAAACACGCCAATGTAAGAGGGTAAAGGCTCCACAGCGCCCCCTGTAGATATGGCGATTTACCATTATCAGTTAATTAAAATGTACTGGCTGAGGTAGTTGAAGTGCATTTTTCATGTTTTATAGATTTTTAAACAACATGCATCTGTTTCCCAAATGCACCAGTGGGGTTCATAATCTACTGCAGGTCATAAACTGTATTTGATCAATATTTGATGTTTCACGTGTATGTTCACACTAAATGGCAACAGAAAATTATAGTGTGCGCCCGCTGTTTTCACATGAATGCACACAACTTTAGATCTTCACTGAGAAAGCGTTTAAATAAAGCTCTATTTCAGAAACATACACCTCGTGAATAAGAAGCCCAAACGTAGAGGAAAGTGTTAATCTAAATTAATATGGACAGGGCATAAGATTAAAAATACCATTAAACAACATTCAACCCTCTCCTCTATGTTACTACAGAGAAATAACCTTTACCAAAATCACAAAACATTAAAAACTTATATTTAGCCTAGTGGTTGTTAATCACATTAAGAAACAAAAGGTTAAAGTTTTACCCTTTGGTTTATGTTCTAATAGCATCCAAAATCTCTGTGGTTCTCTTCATTTTCGTCTCCTGTTGACCTTTTTTGCTCTGGGATTGTCTACATCAACCTCCACCGATCTGATAATGGTTTTCAAAAGTAGCAGTACTTGAGAAAGGGCAGAAATTATGTTTTAGCCTTAATGGTTTCATTAGAGAATAAATGGGGTAGGGTCGGAGGAGGTTCGACGGAAAATGGAAATCTAATATTCTCAGAAAGCAAAGTAATCCTCGGGGCTCTACTTTTCTGCTAGAAGACATTCGACGATCAAAGTTCTTCTCTGGTGCAAAATGAGAAGCTTTTTATTGTAGGCTATTTTTATTGTTTTAATACAGTTTTTAAAGTGGATACAGAGAAACGTAGTTTGCAAAAGGTATATGAAATGATATCTAATGACCATAAAAATAGGACCAATGTCCCTGTATCTCATCAGCATTTTCTGTCAGGAATCAATACCCAGTTGAATTTGTGAGGTTGTCAGGTTTTGTCTCTTGGTTAGAGTTCCGTGGTCTTGATGCAGAAGATCAATCTCCCAATAGAAGTGGGCGGTACTTTCACTGGAGGAGAACTCAACTAACAGTCCATATATGACTTCCTATCAGTGCTTAATAGTAACTATACTGACATCTCTAACCATTTCAGTGTTATAAGCTGTCAAAATGTGGACCATTGTAAGTTAATGTTTCAAGAATTCGTCAAAAAAAATCAAAATTTCTCAAAACTGTGAAAAAATTGTGTCGGCATTGTTCCAAGGAAACTATGTATAAAATTTGAAATAAATCTGACCAGTAGTTTCAGAGAAGATGGTTTAAAGGACACTGGTGATTTTGAGTTTGACCCTTCAAGGTAACTCAAGGTCAAAGGTCATGAACCTAAATTATAGTCCATATGACTTTCTATCAGTATCCAACAGTACCATCTCCACATTATAAGCCATCAAAATATGGCCCATTATAAGACACGTTTTTAAAAATGAAAAAATTGGTCAAAAACCACATTTCTCAAAACTATGAAAAATATTTGGAGACATTGTCCCAAGGAAGCTACAAATACAATGTGAAATGAATCTGACCAGTAATTTCGGAAAAGAAGATTGTTGAAATCTAGACACTGGTGACCTTGAGTTTGACCCTTCAAGGTCACTCAAGGTAAAAAGTCATGGACCCAAATAAAAGTCCATATATGACTTCCTATCAGTGCTCAAAAGTAACTATATTGACATCTCTAACCATTTCAGTGTTATAAGCCATCAAAATGTGGACCATTATAGGTAAAAGCACATGTTGAATCTTTCAAGAATTCATCAAAAAATCTAAATTTCTCAAAACTGTGAAAAAATTGTGTCGACATTGTTCCAAGGAAACTATGTATAAAATTTGAAATAAATCTGACCAGTAGTTTCAGAGAAGATGGTTTAAAGGACACTGGTGATTTTGAGTTTGACCCTTCAAGGTCACTCAAGGTCAAAGGTCATGGACCCAAATAAAAGTCCATATATGACTTCCAATCAGTGGTCAATACTAACTATACTGATATCTGTAACAATTCCATGTTATAAGCATCAAAATATGGCCCGTTATAAGAAAAGACAATTTTTTAGTAATGCGAAAACTTCAAAAATCAGCATTTCTCAAAATTGTGAACAACCTTTGTAGACATCGTCCCAAGGAAGCTACATATAAACGTGAAATGAATCTGACCAGTAGTTTCGTCGGAGAAGGTGTTTGAAGAAATTGCTAACAAAGACGATGAAGCTACAAAGTCATTTCAACCACACATACAGCGTTGGAAGTTTGCAGAATGTTAATCTGGATGTATGTGATTGAATAAAATGTGCATTTCTGCAGAACTCTGAAATACCGGGCATGACGTCGACATACTTTGTGGGTCTGTATGACTTCCACCAGCGTGGTCCAACGTCCTCCAAAACTTTCCCTCATGTTTGACTGAAACCTTCAACCACTGGAGTTCTTCTTCTCTACTTCTGTTCCCTTTGGTTTCAACAATATCTCTGAAAACCTTAGGTTACCTGTCCCACAGAACATTGGTGTACACTGTTGTGTCAGGCTTCTAGTAAGTAGATTTCAGTACTAAGTTTCCATATTTCCCCTATAGATGCAGAAACCACAGTGAAATGGATCATCGATATAAGGAAGTAAAGGTTTACAGTGACTCTCTATATATGAGCTTGTACCTCAGCAGTGGAAGAGAAAAGGAATATTTGTGCAGTCTCAAACTTTTAATGTTTCATTCAGGTCATAATGCTTGGTAGCCTGTGATTTTAATGTTCACCTGCTTTTTTTTTTTTTTTTTGCATTGTTTACTTGTAAGACTGACTCGGACACCCCATGCTACTATGAAAAGGTCATATTTTACCTATGAACAGATAAGTGACATTTAACTTCATATTCTGTTATCGTAAAGTCTATATGTAAGTGTAACAGGTCATGTTTTGGAGTTCTGAAAGCATCTGTAGCTGACTCGAGTTGGCAGCACACCAAAAATCACCCAATCACATTTAAGAACAAGAAAATAAAACAATTCTGATTGGCTAAGGGCGCAAAAAAAATTACAAAACAGGGTGATTCTTTTGTCCTCAAATGAAAACACAGTCTCATGTCTTCCAGAGCCACATGTACAGACCAGGAAGTGAACATATTTACACAGAAATTAACTAAACACAATTAAAATCTATTTATTTTAACTTTTATTTAACCCATAAAGACCCAAACATCCACTGGCAACCAAAATCATTTACTGATATAAAAAGTTAAATACCTGTTGATCAACTAATCCTATCAATCCATGAAAATAATCGGTGTAAAACATAGTTTTTCATCATTTCATGGTCATCAGATATGACCCATTTGGACGTTCAGAGTCTCCATAGTTTCTGTGGAAACACTGTCATCTTCTACAACATTGATTCACCAAGAAAACCCATGAAGTTGGATCAATGACAGTTGATGGACACACTGGGTTTATATTCATTTAATGATAGATTTTACTGTAAAAGACACTTTTTCTCCAGTTTTCTCTGTTTTGATATAATAACCCTTGAACTATAATCTGAGCTTTAATGAACATCGACATGATCAATGAATTAAATGTAGGAAAATACTAGATTTTCACTTAAAAATGAAAAATGCAGATTGTAATATTAGAATAAATGGTGAAAAATCACTTAAAAGTTAAAAATAGAGAAAAAAAATGTGCACAATGTAAAATGACTGGTGTTTACATTAAACTCTTTTAGTTACCACATGTTACAGAGGGTTATCACACAGTTTGGGTCATGGTATACCCATTTATTCTGCGTTTTCATGAATATGTAAAATAAATGTAGAAAGTTAAATATAGGAAAATACATGACTTACATTAAATCCGTAGTGAACGTGGAAACATCGTCATCTTCTACAACATTGATTCACCAATAAAACCCATGGAGTTGGATCAATGACAGTGGATGGAGACACTTGGTTTATGTTCAGTTAGTGATAGATTTTATTGTAAAAGTCACTTTTTCCTCCATTTTCTCTGTTTTTGATCTAATGACCCTCAACTTTAATTTGAGCTTAAATTGAGGAATTAAAGCGGATTGTAGAAATCCACTCGATTTTTGCCAAAATTAATATAAACACAGCTTTGCAGCACCTGGAGGGTTCAAAATCAGACTTTTGGAACTGTTAGGGTCCAAATACACAAATAAATGAACCAAAGACTAATAAAAGTGGGTTTAGCAAAATATGACCCCTTTAATAGGGTATGTAATTCAATACTGCTTCCTCAAACTGATAGTTGATCTGTCGATTCTTCTATTCATTTAGGAACGGTTCTGACACCTTAGTTCAATGAAGAATTGAACAAAACAGTTATACAACCATTCACAAAGAGGAAGAAGAAGAAGAAACTTTGTAATGTGTAGTGTGGATGTATGGAAATGACTCAGAGTTAACTCAACAAGGGCCAAAGAAAAAGCGATTGTCAGAAAAGTCATTCAGAACGCAACAAATGGCAAATTTAACAAAGACGTGTCCTTCTGAATTCATGCAAGACTCTTTCAACTTCTGTTTTGAAGAGGAGCCTCCTTTCAACCATTCTTTGAGGAATCTTTGGGGATTCTTTGAGTCCCCAGGGGCGCCACTAGTGAACTGCACTCACAGCGAGGCAGGTAACTCCAGGGACGCTGGTTTCCGCCGGAGTGGAGCCCGTCACTCAGGTTTCAAAGTGTGTGGTATACTAGGTTTAAAGGTGCGAGCAGGCAGTTTCACAATTTACACAGGGGGAGCAACCAGACTGGGCTTGAAGGTTTTTCAGACCCGGGACAGGAGGGTTAACCCGCTGTTCGCAGAGAAGCTGTTAACAGTCAAGGTCCAGGTTACTATCTTTATACCTGTAGGTAGATTTTTTTCTGCTGTAACAGGAGAGTGTATCTGCGTTATATAACATGAAAGGAGTGATATTTTGCTTTTTCAAATGGAATTATTCATTTTCAAACACTTCCCTGTGGTCTGCATAAACTGTAAATGCTCTGCTTGGGTCTGAATTCTTCATTCATTCAACTCCACAGGTCCATCTTCAACCCTATTTCTGAGTAATGACACCAGAAAGGTCGATTTGAGCGCTGGCCCTTTAAATGCAAATGAGCCACTTCATGCCCCACCCCTTCCAGGTTGTTGAGTGTGCTTCTCTGTCCCGTTCAGCCACTTGTGTTCGTTAATACAACCAACAACTGAACATTTATGTAATCGGCTTGAAGTTTGGACATATTTTCAGTTTTTACTACAACCGCTGCTGCTGATAAACAATTATGTCATAATCGGAAAAATGTTCGTCGGACGTTTTGACCTTATATGTGCAAAAGTGGTGACGTAACTAGTTGTAAAATGTAACAAATTAAGCAGGAATTAAAACAGGTTGTAGAAATCCTCTCGATTTTTGCTGGAACGAATATAAAGATAGTTTTGCTGCATCTGGAGGGTTCAAATTCAAATTTTATGAACTATTAGGACTATAAAGACTAATAAAAGTGGGTTCGGCAAAATATGACCCCTTTAAGATTACAAAAAAAAACCACAGACACAGAGGACAATAACAAATACACATGGGCAAGTTCTTTCAGAGTCTCACTGAACCATGGTTGGGAATAACGGCGTTAAAAATAGCGGCGTTACTAACGCTGTTCTAGTTTTCCAGTAACGAGTAATCTAATGAATTACTATTTGAAACGTTACAACGCCGTAACCAGCAGTGAAATGTGGTGTGTTATTATGCACTGATATCTAACAGCTGTTATCCGTCCTGGCTCACTTAGCCAGGCACGAGAGATGTGACGTTCACGGACGAGTCGAGTCTTTTGAACGGCTCTTTTCAGTGAACAATAAGAACCGATTCGTTGCCAGCCGTTCGTTTACGAACCGTTCTTATATTCAGATTACCCACACTGCCTTCATGTTTCACCTGTGTGTCACATGAGTCTGAGTTGTCCACGCTGCCTTCACCTACACGACTAATGACATGTCCGAGTTTGAGTTGTCCGCAGCACACCCCATGCACTTGAACGCACCTACGTATGCAGTTTAATTTAGGGGAGGAGTTATCAGTGAGTCTGACTGACTGGACTGAAGACATTTACAGCTGGATCAGGGAGCGACTGAAAAAAGTGGAGATGTGGGATTACCTGGAGGAGCATCTTCTTCCTATAAATGCAGATATGCACTTATGTGGTGGAAAGCCGGGCCCTGGTGGACCCCAGCCGGGCCCTGGTGGACCCCAGCCTCACCACAGTTATGGTGTGAAGTAGGGATGCACCGATACGAGTATCGGCATCGGCTCCGATACTCAGTGTGTGTACTCGTACTCGTAAAAGACATCCGATACAAATGCACCGATACCACTTACAAACGTGTGACATTCACAGTTCAGTGCAGCAGGTACGCGGCGATGGAATAATGTGTGTGGAGTGTGAAGAGTGTGGAGATTTTTCAAAATAAATGACGGTGATAAAAGTAACGCTGACTGCAAGTAACGTTAAAGACACAGACAGATACGGACGCAGCGTTCTGTCCGTCCTCTGCGTACATTCCATCCGTTTTCCAGGTGCTCGTGGATGCGTAAACAGAATGAGAATACCAGCGGGTGTACGGAGCGGTGTGGACCACCACCACCAGAAGTGAAAACGAAACTTATCACTCATTTCTCTTTTCTCTTCCTGCTGAAGCTAAACTTTTAAACCTTACCAGTGAAAACGCTGCAATATTAGTATCACATTAGTGTTACCTCTGTCGTCTCCATGTTTGTTATTACTGACTTTCTTCTTCTTCTTCTCAAAAAACTTTACTCTTCTTCGTGGTATTTGTCCAGTATGGTTAATTCAGAGCGGTGCCCCCTGGTGGATTAATTGACAAACGCTCATTCCAACACATTAAATGTCAGTAGCAGCACTTTGTTCCAGTCAGACTAATGACAACGACAATAAAGCACATTTACAAAAGGAACTAAGAACTGGAATGGGGTTATTAAGTACTGGCATCGGTACTCGGTATCGGCAAGTACTCAAATGTAACTACTCATACTTGTACTCGGTCTGGAAAAAAGTAGTATCAGTGCATCCCTAGTGTGAAGTACCTGTCTGCTGTTCTACTCTATGAAACTGGCCTGTGAAACACACTAAAAAATCAGTTTCCTTTTACATATTTGAAGGTTTTTCCAAAAAAGTAACGCAATAATTACTTTCCCTGGTAACTAATTACATTTATGAAGGAGTAATTCTGTTACTCACTCAATTACTTTTTTGGGAAAGCAACTAGTAACTATAACTAATTAGTTTTTAAAAGTAATTTGCTCAACACTACCCTGAACTGGACTCACTAATAAACATAAAATATCAAAGAAATTAAAACCCCAGGACAAACAGAATGTCAAACCATAGTCCGTAGAAGACTTCAGGAAAAGGTTCACATTGGTTGAGCTGCTGGGATTCTTTGAGTCCCTGGGGGGTGCAAGTAGTGAATTGCAGGTAACCCCTAGGGTGGTGGTGGAGCATCTTTTCTGCACTTTCCTGTTGTTTACTGTTTTCCTCTGCTATTGTTCTATGTAGTTCTATGTGTTTCTATGCCTTTGTACAGCACTTTGAATTGCCTTGTTTGTGAATGGTGCTGTACTAATAAATGTGCCTCGTCTTGCCATTCACGAGACTCTCGGCTGATGTCAACGCTTTATTTTTATCCGAGTTATTGAGTGATTGTCAAGGAAAAGCTACAAGTCTTCACCTTGTACTCGCACAAATACTGACGCAAACAGCACAAAAAGAGACTTGAATTGGGCTCACACAGACTGACGTCTGTTACAGAACATAAAAAGAAACCACGCAACCCCCGAGTGGCCCAAACCTGTGCACCTGTCATTCCAGCGTTGTTCATCCCCTCCTGATGGTTTCATTCCCAGTCCTCTTACAGCTCAACCCGGCAGCCAACCAGGAGGTCTGGACCCCTTTGGGATCGTACCGTGACCTGGTGGTTAAAGGACGTCCTACAGAACCACACAAGACCACATATCTGAGCCCACGCGTCTATGCATGTCCGTCCACGTGTCACAGCGGACTGGACTCAGAAAAAAAATGTGACTTTGTTTTGTAGCGCGGCATCCTGCTGATGCTTTATGACAGCTCCGATTTCAGAACCAGAACCAGAATAGCCTTAATTGTCACTGTGTGTTCAATGATATAATGAGTGCTACTCCGAATACGAATAAAAAACATGTCAGAAAATAATAGAGTGAATATAAAATTATAGAAAACTAAAAAGTAGAATAAGAAAATAGAATATAAAATTTAATAAGCAAGTAAAATAAAACAACTTAAAGTAGAATAAAATATAAATAGAGATGATATATGGATAGACAATATTAATAACAACATATATATCTATAAATATTAACATTAACAGTATGTATATCTATTTAAATTTCTTTAGAATTTTAAATAATAAAATATATAGTCCAATTTTCATTTTAATTAGTTTAATCTAATTTAAATTTTTAATTCTAATTCTCTATTTATACAAATATTTACAGAAATACCAAATATACCATATTTAATTTCTCATTCATTTGCATTATTTCCACCCATCTTTTCTTTTCACTTGTTTGTTGTTGCTGAGATAAATAAAAATCTATCTATCTATCTATCTATCTATCTATCTATCTATCTATCTATCTATCTATCTATCTATCTATCTATCTATCTATCTATCTATCTATCTATCTATCTATCTATCCATCCATCCATCCATCCATCCATCCATCCATCCATCCATCCATCCATCCATCCATCCATCCATCCATCCATCCATCCATCCATGAATATTAACATTATCAACTCTCTGTATATCTATGAAAGTCTATAAAAAATACTGTTTGTGTCATTAACCATTTTTACACAAAGATGCTGGAAAAAAAGATGGTGATTCCACCATTGATCGATTTCCACAGCCAAGCCAAAGGAGTACCAGAGGTAAGACAGGCTGGACTATTACACAGTGGACCTGCATTCTGGAATCAAAGGGGCGGTGACGCAGCGCAGTGTATAGTGTGACATAACTCAAATGCCGGAAATACCCTGAGCATAAGCTAGGCAGTCATGGTTAACTTCTCCACAGTCGGCTGGTCTTTCACCGTTCCACAAATGTTAGCATGGATAGAGTACTGCAACTGAAGTGACAACAGCTCGTGGATCTCAGCGTCTCCCCAGTTCGTTTTCTTTCAGGTTGCGTTGATATGTTTACTGTACAAGGCCCACGCTCATTTTTAAACCCCCCCCAGCATGGGGGTCATGCACGCAATACCTCATCCAAACGTCACAACAATGCTGCTGCTACACTGTAATTTCCCAGTTTGGGATAAGTAAAGTCCATCCATCCATCCATCCAGATAATGACCGTCAGGTGTGCTGGAAGAGGGAAACATTTAAAACATGCAGGATGCCGACCCACGAGGACTGGATTTGGACACCCCTGAGTTACATGCTTTAGTGTAAATCCATTACTAATTGTAATTAGAGTGAAATTAACAGTTTTTTTTTTTTTCCCAAACAAAAAGCTTTTTTTTTTTTAGTATTAGAATATGTTAACATGAGAAAACATCAGATTACCATTATTCAAAATGTTTTTATTTCATAGTTTTAACACAATAAATAACTTTCTGATATTGGTTTGTTAAATATATATTTCTGTGTTTTGGAGGTTAAATGCATGGTGTCCAGCTGAGTGGATATTTATAACTCTGAAAAATAGATTAATAAAAAAAAAAACAATCAATTGCATTGTTTTTTCGTGCCTAAAGGATAAAAATACTCATAAGTCATGCATGAAAGGGTTAAAGAGGAAATCCTAAAAATAATGCATCACACAGTACATGCTTTACACCTACCTACCTATCTATCTATCTATCTATCTATCTATCTATCTATCTATCTATCTATCTATCTATCTATCTATCTATCTATCTATCTATCTATTACATAACGTTCCAGAATCATGGTTCCACCTTTATCACAGCTCTGTTAATACCTCCAGTGGTGTAACAGAGGTGGAACCAAATGATCCACCATTTTCTTCACACAGATGTCGTTGTGGAATAAAGGTGAAATATTCCTGTAACAGAAGTGTTGTGTAAAAGGCCTCATGACTCAGGAACAGGTTCTTAATGGTGCCTTTGTTTTTAGGTGACTTTTGTGTTGAATTGTTTGCAGTGTTTTGTTTTGTTTTGTTTTTTTCAAATTCTCTAGAGTCCTGTTTTCCTAGTTTCCCCTCTGGCTATTGACATTGTCCTCTTGTTAAAAATAACTTCATATTTGTGGAATAAACATAAGATAATAGTCAGGACAGTATCTATTCCCAGCACATTTGCATTTGAGTCAAATGTACTGTACTGTATGTATTCTACTTTTATGCTCAGATAATCACATATTTGCTGAAAACATCTCATTTTCTTCAGTTTTCTCTATTTTTATGCAATAACCTTTGAATTTACTTGCTTTTAGGAACATCTACATGATCAGTGAATTAAATATAAGGAAATACCAGATTTTCACTGAAAAATGCAAAAATACTGAGGATAATATGATAATATATGGTAATAAATCACTTAAGCAAGGTTAAATGTAAAGAAAGATAACGTTGGAAGTCTTCACAAAAATAGCTCTGGGTCAACAAGGATTAAAAATAAATACCGGAATAAGGTAATTCTCTATACATTCAGCTCGGCCCGTTATACCCAGTAGTAATGCCCCATTTTCCACAACTAAATATAATTGCTGATGTTTTCTGTATTTCTCAGTGTTGTGTTGAAGGTTGAACAGTCCAACAGCTCAACTGAACCCAGTAGTTCAGATGATTAGAAACTTTAAAAACACCCTAATCTAGCTGCAACATGATGAAACTGTGTAGAATTCACATACTGATGAAGGAAACATGTAATTTATTCATTTATTTGCATCAGGTCATTAAGCACGCCGATGCTGATAAAGACACATTTTCAAGCGTGGTGCCTGTTTTGCACAGCAGGCAGTAGGAAGAAAAATAAAAAATTAACCCATAAAAACCCAAACAGCCACCAGCGACCAAAATAATCTACTGATGTCACATACTTCATCCTCTAATCCTATCAATATTTGTAAATAATTGGTTTAAAATACAGTTTGTCATGTTTCTCATGGTCATCAGATATGACCCATTTGGATCTTCAGATCCTCCGTAGTTACCATGGAAACACCGTCATCCCTACAACACTGATTCTAAAGTAAAACCCATGGAGTTTAATAAATGACTGGGTTTATGTTCAGTTAGTGATATATTTTTCTAAAAAAGTCACTTTTTCTTCAGTTTTCTCCGTTTCGATTGAATAACTTTTGAATTTATTCTGATTTTTCATGAACATCTAAATTAAATGTAGAAAATTAAATATAGGACAATACATGATTTACACTGAAAAAATGCAAAATACATAGGATAATATTTTAATAAATGCTGTTAAATCACTTAAAGGTTAAAGCTGCGTATGACTTTCATCTTTTTTTTTTTTACTTTGTAAAACTGAAGTGATAGCCTAATTATCACTAATCCATTATGCCCCGTTTCCACTACGTGGTATCAGCTCGACTCGACTCAGCCTTTTTTGCATTTAAAAAGGAAAAAGGACCTGGAATCTGGTACCCGGTACTACTTTTTTGGTATCACCTCCGCCGAGGTTCCAGGACTGGGGACCAGATACTAAAACGTGACGTGTACACACTGCAGACCACTGATTGGTCAGACAGTTTTCTCTGTGACCCACCGTTTTACAAAAAACAGATGCGGAAGTGGACAGTAAATATAGCGGTACATTAATCTACATGATAACAGCCCAAAACTACACCATGGTCAGTCGAGGAGATTCAGTCGTTGGTGGCCGACGTAAAAATTCAGACAAGACAACACGCAACGAGCGAGTTTATCAGCAACTCTCTGAACAGACGACACGGAAGTAACGCGCTGCATCACTATGACGACCAGGTACTGTAAAGTCAGTAGTATCTTGTAATGGAAATGCTCTCCAGGAATACCGAGCCGAGCCGAGTCGAGCTGGTTCCACATAGTGGAAACGCGGCATTAGTCTTTCCGTGCTTACACACCTGAATCACTTCCCTCCAAAACATCACTCAGGCCTTTTTAGAAATTTTGTTGTGAAGTGCATTGTGGGAATGACGACCAAGCGCAAGGGGTTTCTAACAGATTTGGCAAGAAAACGAGCCAGACTGCTACAACATAAAATTCTCCAGTCCACCAGGGCTGTTTAAAGAATGAGTCTAGTCGGTGGATGAAGGTAAAGGCCACATTTGGGTTCATTTTAACATCATAAATTTCTGGTGACCCCTGACATTTAAAACAGAGACATTTATTTGATAAAAATTAATTTGTTTTTGATCATGTAATAGTTTGTTATACAATGTTGCAAAAAAAACATTAATTTTAGACGACATTTAGTCTATATAATGTATATTATTATGGACGGAGGCAGAAAAGTCAGGTGTAGATTACTGCACAAAGTGAGAATTTGATTTTCCTTGGTCAGGATATGTACAGTCAGTCCAGCTTGGATTTACAAGGCTGACAATTAATACTGAACAAACAAGAACTCAAACTATGAATTACTTGGTTTTGTATTCATTTTGTATTATCTTTGGATGTATTTTATTTGGTTTATCTGACTTTATACAGTATGACTTTATAGCTAGTTGTGTATCAGTAACCATTAAGGCTTTTATTATTTAGAAGGGGGCAGGAAATATAAGATTTTCTTCATCCTACTCCTTTTGGAGCATGAGTGTGTTTATGTTTGTTCACCTGATAATTATTAAATGTCTGCTGATGATATGCACAACCATGAATGAAATAAATGAAAATGAATTATGAAAGAGCTGCAGCATCTGAAACCGACCACAATGAACATTTGACAGATAAACAGAACCACAGTGCTTCAGTTTCAGCTTCAGAATTTGTCATGTCTTATGGATTGGGATTGTCTCTGTCAACTCAGTATATATTTGTTATTAGTATTTTTATTTTTTTTAATTTATTATTTACTAGAAATTTCAGGCGACCCCATTTGAATTCCAGGAGACCCCAAGGTTGAAAAACACTGGTTTACTGTGAGGCAAGCTCATCAGTAGAGAAATACATGAAGTTACTGTAACATTTTAGAGCAGCTCAGAGCAACGCTGTATTTATTCTACAATTATTCTTCTAGGCATACGCTGCTTTAAATAGTTCCTAAATGAATTTTTCTCTCCGACATAAAAGTAGCACTGGGTCTTTATGGGTTAAAGTTCTGTGAGAACAGAAGTGCAGCCATTTGACTATTTTTTTTTTTTTTTTTTTATGAACTGAAACATTCCCTTCTGTTGCTTTGTTTTGCTTCCATTTCTTCTTCACACTGGCCTTTTTCTGGCGCCTGAAATAAGTAATTGTGAAAAGTACAGTAAGTGTTTTGTGCCAAAGTGGAAAACAAATCAGTGGCGGACTACAGTGACTTCTATCAGCGGTGACCACAGTGTGTTACCCTGAAACTCCACAGCAGATACAATACTTAGCAGGTTCTGAAAAGACTCGAGGTTCAGCGGCAGAATTAAGGCACAGCGGCGGGCTTTCCAACGCCGGAGTGGCTGGACCGCTTGACGCTCTCGGAACAGCTGCCGTACACTCCTGAGCGGTCTTTCATGCTCCGGTAACCTTCACCTCTACGACAGCCCGAGGGCGACGTGCAGCGTTTCATGTTAACGGCCGAAGGTTCAACTGTATGCCAACCCAAAATCAAAAGCCTCAGAATCCGAGCACGTGCAGTCGCCTCTGAAAGCACCGGGTTCAGAGACGCAAGTTAAGATATGGAGGAAAAAGCAAAAGGAAAAAGAAAAAAGGAATTGTACATGCATGGACTTAATTGTTTTAGTCGCACATCATTTATCATATATTTCTTTTCTATATAGAATGTACATAGTTCTGATATACTTATTCTTTAGTATTTTTATACTGATGTACATATTCTTGAGTGGTTTTATATTTTCTCTTTTTTTTTTCATCTACCTCAGAACTACCTCAAAGCAAAATGTTATTATGCATACATAATGGCAATAAACATTCTTGAATCTTCGCCAACACAGTGGACACTTGTGCTTCTTCCCCTACCATTTGTGTAATAAGTCATGCAATAATCTCCTTTGTAACAACAGTGCAATATTTATTCAATATTTATCCAATTATAAATCCACTATTTTTTCAAAGGACTTGAGGTCGTTAATATACATACTGCTACATATACTTAATATTGTGTCTGTTTATATTTTATTTCGACTAGCGGCATTGTACCCGTGGTGCCTAAAATCACCCAGCATAACGCACAACATTTGAATACAGACATACGGACGCATTCCTGTGCTGCAACATCGACCGGACAGACACAGAACGTGCATTACACTGGGTTACAAAAAAATGTTTTTTGCAAGTTGTCTAGGTTTTTTCAACTGAATTAGGACCATTTTGCACCGCTAAATCCAAAAATGACATCTGTTTTTCTCAATCATGTCAGGGATTTTTTTGCTAATTTGATTTTTATTTTACTTATTTTTATTTCATTTTATTGCATTTTTTATCTTGGTCACCAAGTTTAATACCAAATAAGATTGGTAAGCACACTTTATGAAACTTGTGACTTGATTCCTGTTAGGTACAATGGTGTATTCACCGCAGATGTAGCAGAATACGTCAGGCTTATTTTTGTAAGATCTTCTAGTCGAAGCCATTTCATTCACCTGTAATATTAAAAAAAAACATTAATCATAAATTGGCCAAAGTAAAATCTTCAGAACTCGTTTATTGCAAGAAATGAGAAAGAATTTTGTATCATATGATGTGAAAATGCCCATAAATGTAAGCAAAAATGTTAAAAAGCCAATATGTAGCATAGTTCAGAAAGTTGACCTGATTGAGCAAAATTAATGTGATTTTTGGATTCAGCACAGCAAAATTATCCTAAATCAGCTCAAAAAACTTAAACAATAAATTTGTTGTTGACCAGTGTTATATAGTAGGATTTTACTTCAGCTCTATTTCATTTTACTTTTTTTTTTTTTATACATTTTTTTTAAATTTTATTTTGTTTTTAGTTTTTGTAATTTCATGTTCACTCTTCTTATTTTCTGAAGTATTGTTGTTGTTTTTTTTATGTTTTTTTTTTATAATATTGTTGCACTGACTGGAGCAGCACTCCTAATTTCATTGCACACACAATGACTTTAAAGGCTATTTTGTTCCATTCTATTCTATACACTGCCACCTATTGGCCAGTTGTGAGAAGTACTTTTTTTTTTTTTTTTTTTTTTTTTACTCATGTAAATATGCTAGCATCAAAAAACCTTTAAGGATAAATACCATGTTTAAAAATTCCAAATATTTACAGATATATATTTTACATTTACATGTATGAATTTGGCAGACGCTTTTTTCCAAAGCGACTTACAGGGGAAAAACCAGAAGTGAAAGAAAAATACATTGCCAAATATATTGCCAATATTTCTCAGTATTGTGTGATTATTTTTATACAGGTTTTTTTTTGTACTTTAAATGTTTGCTACTACACAGAGCTGTTAAATAGATTTTCATCGTTCCTGTAACAATGACAATAAAGCTCTAGTCCAGGGGTGTCAAACTCATTTTAGTTCAGGGGCCATATTCAGCTAAATTTGATCTGATGTGGGCCGGACCAGATAAATAATAACATAATCACCTATAAATAATGACCACTCCAAATTTTTTGTCTTTGTTTTAGTGTAAAAAAAACATATTAAATTATGAAAATACTTACATTTATAAACTATCAAAAAAAAAAAAAAAAAAAAAAAAAACCTGAAAAAACTGAAATTTAAATTAAAAAATGTAAGAAAATTTAGTGCAATTTTAACAATATTACTCCTCAATTTATTTCTCCATGTGCATTATGGATCAGATCTACAAAGACACTAAACACTGAGGAAGAGGCAGAAAAATTGTTAAAATTGTGATTAATTTTCTTTAGACATTTCAGGTTGTTCATATTTGTTCAGGTTATTCACATTTTATTATTACAGCATAGTTTGTAAATGTAAATATTTTCATAATTTAATGTTTATTTTTTGCTCTAAAACAAAGACAAAAATTAAGTTGTTAATTCTAGATTTTCTTTTTAGCTTAGTTCAAGATTTTTTTTTTTACTTAATTGAAGATTTTTTTTTTTTTTACTTAATTGAAGATTTTTTATACTTAACTGAAGATTTTTTTTTTTTTAAATTAATTAAAGATTTTTTTGGCTTAATTCAAGATTTTGTTTTACTTAATTGAAGATTTTTTTGGCTTAATTGAAGATTTTTTTGCTAAGTTTGAGGGCTTTTTTTGGCTTAATTTAAGATTTTTTTTTTTACTTAATTGAAGATTTTTTTTTTTAATTAATTGAAGATTTTTTTTACTCAATTGAAGATTTTTTTTTTTTTACTTAATTGAAGATTTTTTTTATACTTAACTGAAGATTTAAAAAAAAAAAAAAATTAATTAAAGATTTTTTGGCTTAATTCAAGATTTTGTTTTACTTAATTGAAGATTTTTTTGGCTTAATTGAAGATTTTTTTGCTAAGTTTGAGGGGTTTTTTTGGCTTAATTGAAGATTTTTTTTTTTACTTAATTGAAGATTTTTTTTTTTTAATTAATTGAAGATTTTTTTTACTCAATTGAAGATTTTTTTTTTTTTTTTGGCTTAATTCAAGATTTTTTCCTTAATTCAAGCAAAAAAATTTTTTTTGCTTAATTCAATTCAAGACTGTGGAATTCTTGCACTTGGCAAAAACATCCCAGGGGCCGAACAGAACCCTTTGGCTAAGTTGGCATTTGGCCCCCGGGCCGCATGTTTGACACCCCTGCTCTAGTCTATTGGAAGAAATTCAATATTAATCCCATGTCCACATCATACATCACTGACTGTATTTCAACTGCAATTCATATATTGATGTAACTTTGCCGTTTTTGATAAAGTTGATCTGCAGTTCCATCAGGGGTGTCCAAACCTGATCCTCGAGGCCCGGTATCCTGCATGTTTTAGATATTTCCCTCTTCCAACACACCTGGTTCAATTAATGATCAGCTCATCATCAAGCTCTGCAGAAGTCTGATAATGACCATCAGGTTTCTGGAAGAGGGAAACATTTAAAACATGCAGGATGCAGACCCACGAGGACCGGATTTGGACACCCCTGAGTTACATGCTTTAGTGTAAATCTATTACTAATTGTAATTAGAGTGAAATTAACAATATTTTTTTTAAAACAAAAAGCTTTTTTTTAGTATTAGAATATGTTAACATGTGAGAAAACATGAGATTACCATTATTAACCCTTTCATGCACAGTGGTCACTACAGTGGACAACTGTTTTACAGCTGTTCTGTTCATGGATTTTGTTATTTTAGTTCCATATCTGCTGACACAGTGGACGCTCATGCATCATCCTATACATTGCAGTTCATATAATTACTGTAACTTTGCTGTTCTTCATAAACTTGATCTGCACTAACATATTTGAGTGTAAATCAATTGCTTGTTGCTGTTATTAGACTGTAATTAACTTTTTTTTTTTTTTTTTAAACAAAATGATGACAAAAGTTGCACTGGGTTTTTATGGGTTAGACAAAAAGCATATTATCTCCATAGAGTGAGTAATGACCAGTTTTAGAGTTTGTTAAAATGTGAGAAAACATCAGATTAGCTTCATAGTTTTCACACAGAATATCAATAAATATGTTTCTTCATTTCGAAAATTAAATACATGGTGTCCAGCTGAAAGGACATTTTTGCAACTCCATGAAAAATAGGTTAAAAAAAATGTTAATCGCATAGTTTTTTCAATGCCTAGAGGAATAAAAACACTTAGGAAAAAAAAAATTAAGGTTCTCATAAGGCTATTTAAGGCTCTCATAATTCATGCATGAAAGGGTTAAAAATGTTTTTATTTCATAGTTTTAACACAATAAATCACTTTCTGATATTGGTTTGTTAAATATATTTTTCTGTGTTTCTGAGGTTAAATGCATGGTGTCCAGCTGAGAGGATATTTATAACTCTGTGAAAAATAGATTCATAAAAAAAATAAATAAATAAATAAAAAATCATTTGCATTGTTTTTTCGTGCCTAAAGGATAAAAACACTCATAATTCATGCATGAAAGGGTTAAAGAGGAAATCCTAAAAATAATGCATCACACAGTACATGCTTTACATCCATCTATCCATCTATCTATCTATCTATCTATCTATCTATCTATCTATCTATCTATCTATCTATCTATCTATCTATCTATCTATCTATCTATCTATCTATCTATCTCTCTCTCTCTCTCTCTCTCTCTCTCTCTATCTATCTATCTATCTATCTATCTATCTATCTATCTACCTCTCTCTCTCTCTATCTACCCCCCCCCCCCCATCTATCTCCTCTTATTTAACCAGCAAAAATTACTCATTGAGATCAAAAATCTCATATGTTAGCGTTTCCTGGCCAAGAAAGCTGCAGTAGAAGTTACAGAAAGTAGACATTTGATCCATACCTCCAACACTAAAAACGAACATAAAACACACAGTAAAAGTCAGTGCTAAAACCATACATAAAAACCACACTAAAAACATACATATCCAACACCTCCGATATTTAAAAGGTACTAAAAGTATACAACAATGTTCCTTAAAAGCATCTCAAAGCAGAACCCCATTGAATCAGTTACAACAACATCTCCATCCAGTTTTATCCTTTTCCCGTTCATTTAAAAAGAGTTTGAATGTATTTAAAGAGACCGACTCCCTCATTTTTAGCTCCTTCTGGACACGTCGACAGCTCCGTTTATTATTATGTTCTAAAAACAATTTAGCTGATGTATAATGTCAATAGAAAATACTGAAACGGTCCCACTGTACATACATTAAGCAGAAAACCATCTCATTTGGATACAAATTGCATTTAGGGGCGTCTAAATGGATATTTTTCTGATTGATGACAATGTGCCCTTTGATATAATAAAGCTCATTTGGGTGTGAAATACAACACATCATTTCTATGAGTCCACAAATCCTATCTACTGCTTCAGTGAGCTCCACCGCCAATGGAGCAGCTCTGGGTTTTCTCATTTCATCACATCACATAATAGGGCCTCGCTTCTGCTGTAGCTTTAGGACTGAACTGCTTAAGCTCCAAAACAACGTTGAAATTTGACTTAAATGTCGAAGCCAAGTGTCAGGCTGGAGCTCGGAGTACACGCTAAAGCACCAAACATCAACAGCACCAAACAGACTGACAAGGTGAGGGGTGATGATCTTTAATTGATTTTACTCCCATTTCACTCTTGAAGGGAGAAGTAGATGGAATCGTTCTAAGCCTAGTGTCATGGTGGAGAAGCGGTGCAGCAGTGGCGAGATGTGTTCATATTTTGTGCAGCTGGGGTATGTGAAATCAAATGATTTGATCTGCGTGGGAGAGGACAGCTCTTGGAAATGAATACGTTTTATGTTGAATTATTTTTTCAAGGTTATCACAGCCATTACAGCTGTATTTGTGCTTTACACTGAGTGGCTCATACCGTCTCATAAAAGCTCAACAGACGATGAACAAAGTCGCTGGTATCACAGCTCTGTCATGCCTTTATTACCGACGTCTCACCACAGCACAGGACACTTTATGGAATACGAGGAAGAAAAGCAAAGATCCTGCACAAACACATATGACATTTAGGAAATATATTTGTTAGGGCTGGGCAAGTTAACACGTTATTACCGCGTTAACGCATTCATTAAATAACGATGATAATTTTTTAAATCTCTCGTTAATGCCGTTCTGCCTATCAAGCAAGTTTTAGTTCATTTATGCATATGGACTCTTGTTTTGAAACTTATGCTTTTATTTTGGCGCTCCACACATACTTCAGAACCAATGCTGCCACCAGTGCTGGTGTAGCTGAGAGGAGAAAAGCCAGCAAACAATTGGAATTACGCTGAATCAAACTTAGTTTAACTCCTGCAGAAGCAACACCTGTATGTATCAGTCGTTCTGTTGTTTGCTAAATAATTTCACATGCAAACGTGCCGTTAGAAACATGTTTATGACGTTATTTTGGATGTGTTTATTACAATGTGTTATTAACATGTTTAAGCTAATTCGTTTATGCTAGCAGTCAGAGATGGGTTGCTAATTCTTTATGCAGGCTCATGTTAAGTTTATGTAAATTCATTGGTTGTGTTTAGGTATAATATGCCAGCCTTTGAACTAATCTTTACTTATTATGATGTGATTAGCTCGATGCTAACTTGAATGGCAAAATCCATTGACACGCTAACGATTAGCATTTGCAGATTAATTTAAGATTTACAACGTCTTTTTATCCAGCAACAAAAGTTCACATCAGAGATATTTTATACTATTCATTCTGACAACAACTGAACATAAAATACTCACAGGCAAACGCTTTTGGGGCCATACAAACAGAGTGAAAGAAACGTGTCTTCTTATGTCCAAACTGACTATGGTAACAGCAAAAGGACAAAACATACGTTACTGCACCTTATTCCCACCACTAGAGGGCCCCCTTTGCTTTGAACAACTGAGCATCTCATATTATTGGTCTTATTAGTATTAGTACTTATTAATGGGCTTAAGACTCCTGTCAATCACTCACAAGTGGAAATAAACTGGTGTGGACATAAACATGGAGAAAAGTAGCGGTCTTTTCCATGGACATTTTCATTTTAAATGTCTTCAGATGGTGGGGGTGAGAAGGACAAAGTTGTTTATAAGCACTGCAATGTGGAATTATTTTTGTCACCAGAGTACTTCGAGTCTGAAATATCACTTAAAGGCAATACACGCTGTTGATGCCGGCAGTTTATGTAAATCCATAGACACGCTAACGATTAGCATTTACAGATTAACCTAAGATTTACAATGTCTTTTTATCCAGCAACAAAGGTTCACATCAGAGATATTTGATACTATTCATTCTTACAACAACTGAACATAAAATACTCACTGGCAAACGCTTTTGGGGCCATACAAACAGAGTGAAAGAAACTCATGTCTCATGTCCAAACTGACTATGGTAACAGCAAAAGGACAAAATATATGTTAGTGCAACTTATTCCGACCACTAGAGGGCCCCCTTTGCTTTGAACAACTGAACATCACATATTATTGGGCTTATTAGTTTTAGCCCCCCCCCCCCAATAACTATGCGATTAATCGCGATTAATCCGTGTACTGGGGTTTTCCCTGTGGCTTGGGAGAGAGGAAAGGTGTCCACTAATTCACCTCGTATTAAACAGTTTAGATCAGTCGATGGTTTTGGTTGCCAGTGGATGTTTGGGTCTTCATGGGTTAAAGGGGTCATATTTGGCTTTTTTAAATGGAATGATGCATTTTCAAACATTTCCCTGTGGTCTACATAAACTGTAAATCAGGGGTGTCAAACTCATTTTAGTTCAGGGGCCGCATTCAGCTAAATTTGATCTGAAGTGGGCCAAACCAGTAAAATAATAACATAATATATAAATAATGTCAACTCCAAACTTTTCTCTGTTTTAGAGCGAAAAAAGGAAATTTACATTATGAAAAAGTTTACATCTACAAACTATCCTCTCAAAAGATGTGAATAACATGAACCAACTGAAAAAATAAGTGTAATTTTAACAATATTCTGCCTCAGTTTATCATTTACAGGGTGGGGAAGCAAAATTTACAATATTTTGAGGCAGGTATTGAAAGACAGTGTATGACCACTTAGTTTATTGAAAGTCATGAGAATTTATTTGCCACAAGAAAATTGACATAATAGAAAATGTTTTTATTCTATGTGTCCTCCTTCTTTCTCAACAACTGCCTTCACACGCTTCCTGAAACTTAAGCAACTGCTCCTCAAATATTGGGGTGACAACTTCTCCCATTCTTCTTTAATAGTATCTTCCAGACTTTCTCGTAATAGTTTTGCTCATAGTCATTCTCTTCTTTCCATTATAAACAGTCTTTATGGACACTCCAACTATTTGTGAAATCTCCTTTGGTGTGACGAGTGCATTCAGCAAATCACACACTCTTTGACGTTTGCTTTCCTGATTACTCATATGGGCAAAAGTTTCTGAAAAGGTATGGATAATAGTGTTAGGTATGATTATGACATCAATATATGTTTGGTTTCAAAACAACTGACGTAGTGCCTGCTGAGAAAAAACAACTAAATGTTCATTGTAAATTTTGCTTCCCCACCCTGTACACATATACATTATAACTTACAGATCACAGTGGATCTACAAACACACAAAACATTTAGTAACAGACGGAATGCTGTTAAAATTGCACATACTTCTCTTAAGATATTTCAGGTTGTTCATATTTGTTCAGGTTATTCACATTTTTTTGCGAAATTATACTTTGTTTGAGTGTAAATAAATGAAAATATTTACATTTACAAAGAGAAAAATTTGGAGTTGTCATTATTTATATGTTATTATGGTAGTATTTTACTGATCTGACCCACTTTAGATTGAATTGGTCTGAATGCGGAACCTGAACTAAAAGGATTGTTCATATCTTCAGTGTAATTTTTGCATTTCACAAATTCATCCCAAGGGCCGGATTGGACCCTTTGGCGGGCCGGATTTGGCCCCCGGGCCACATGTTTGACACCTGTGCTGTAAATGCTCTGCTTGGGTCTGAATTCTTCATTAATGCAACTCCACAGGTCCATCAACAATATTTCTGAATAATGACATGAGAAAGGTCGTTTTGAGCGCTGGCCCTTTAACCCTTTCATGCATGAATTATAAGAGCCTTAATCAAAATTTTTTTTCCTCTAGGCCTTAAAAAAAAACCCAATGTGATTGAAACTGTTTTTATGAACCTATTTTTCATGGAGTTGCAAAAATGTTCACTCAGCTGGACACCATGCATTACATTTTTGAAGCAAAGAAATGTATTTACTGATAAACTGTGTGAAAACTATGAAATGAAAACATTTTTAATGCAGCTAATCTGATGTTTCTCACATTTTAATATACACTAATACTTGTCATTACTCACTTCATGGAGATAATATGCAAAAACGAAAAATATTTACAGTTTAATTACAATAACAAGCAATTGATTTACACTCAAACATGTTAGTGCAGATCAAGTTTATCAAGAACAGTAAAGTTACAATAACAGTATGAATCGCAGCGTATGGAATGGTGCATGCAGTGCAAAAATCTAAATCTTACCAAGTGTATTTTTCTCATTTCTAGTCAAAATATCTCATCACATTTAAAATAAGACACAATCACCTAAAGAGTACTTTTTTTTTTTTTTTTTTTTTTTGCTTAATTCAAGCAAAAAAAATCTGCCAGTGGAACAAGTGAAAATTATCTTGGTAAGATTTCTTGAAATCAAAAATTTCCAGATCTATTGTCTGTAAATCAGTTCTTATATCTCACTGAAAAGTTACTTGTTAGGTGATTATGTCTTATTTTAAGTGTGATGAGATATTTGGACTAAAAATGAGAAAAATACACTTGGTAAGATTTAGATTTTTGCAGTGTGAGCGTCCAGTGTGTTGGCTGATATGGAACTAAAACAACAAAATCCATGAATATACAAGAGAACAGCTGTGCACTGTAGTGACCACTATGCATGAAAGGGTTAAATGCACATGAGCCATTGCATTCTAATGCAATACTTTTGTGTTATAATGCAAATTTTGACATCTATTGTGTTATAACGCAATAGTTTTTTTTTTTTTTTTCATGGTCCCAAGCTTTGTAATATTGTTTAATTAAGGAAAAGTAGAAAAGAATCTAGATTCCCTTAGATTAGATTAGAATAGAATAGAATAGAATAGAATAGAATAGAATAATGTTATGAAGGTTAGCCTTGGTGAAACTACAATGTTCTGAAAATGGACTAAAAAAACTGTCTGTCTGTCTGTTTAACCCTTAAAACCCTAAAACTATTTTTGTGGTGACTTCCAAATTACTTTCTCTCAACATCTAATCTCTCCGTGATAATTTACCATTATTTATTATTTTACCCTCTACATTTTTCAGTGAGAATCAGAGTAAACAACAGTTATTATATCAAAGCAGAGAAATCTGAATACAGAGGGATTTTTTTCCATAAAATATATCAACACCTGAACATAGAAGCATCAACAACCACTGTCATTTCTCAAACTCCACTGGGTTTTACTGGTGAATAAACGTTACAGATGACAATGCTTCCACGTTCACTACGGAGCTTCTTCAAATACACCCCAAAATCAGGCCTGGAGCTTGAATTTTGTTGACATTTCACCCATAAATTGATACAGAAGAGACACTAGTGCATAACAATTAATCAGAATGCAGGAAATAAAGTGACTGATGTTCAGAATTCTGTGTTAGGACCCCCAGAGCCCATCCTGATGTCATAACCATTATAGTAATTTATTACAAGATGCAGGGAAATTTATTGCATATTATGTTCAGGGATTTTATTATGAAATGTAAGTATTAAGTGGAAATTTGGTGCATATTTTTTATCTTATATATGAAACATTGTACAAGTTATCCTGAGTTACCCTGGGCCACTTGTTTTGATTAATAATGTGACCTTTATTTTTGCTCTTCTTTGTCTTGTTCATTGAGTTTTAGTGGGAAAGAAATGAGACTTGTACTGTTGGATCTGCTCAGGTTAGCTTAGCTTTATTGTAAGTCTTGTATTATTATTATTATTATTATTATTATATTATTATTATTATTATTATTATTATTATTATTAATAATAATAATAATAATAAAAAATTCTTCATCATCATCACCACCACCACCACCATCATCATCAATACTATTATTTTTTTAAAATTTTTTTCATCATCACCACCACCATCATCAATACTATTATTATTATTATTATTATTATTATTATTATTTATTTTTCATCATCACCACCGCCATCATCAATGCTATCATTATTATTATTATTATTATTATTATTATTATTATTATTATTATTATATCTTTTTACTCTTGATTACCTTTTTACCTTATCTTTGTGTCATTGGTCTGTTGTTTTATTAAATTATTTGTGAATTAATGAGCGTGTTTTAGATTATATATATATATATATATATATATATAGACAGTATATTTAGATTTATCCATTTGAGTGTGTATGAGTAAACTTTTCCGTCTTGTCTTTTAAATACACTTTTTTTATTTTAATGTCTCTCTTTACTTAATTTTAATGTTAATTTTAATGTATGATTTTAATATAATTTATGCCTGTTTATTCTGTGAATGCATTTTAAAATCAAGTTTTATCTCTGATGATTTTAGTGTCTTTTTTTCCCCCTTTTTTTTATTTTAATGTAATTTCAAAGTCTTGCTTTTGTGATTTTTTTATGCCTTTGAGTTACCCTGTGTATAAATAGTGCTATACAAATAAACCTGCCTTGCCTAACTACTTGTTTGGATTGTGTTTTTTTTTTTTTTTCTTTTGGATGATGTTCTTGTGGTTACGTGGATGTATAGCATGTGTATATTACTAAAAGCATCCCGCAGCGTTACCATAGCAACACAGATGTATCAGGGGCAGCCAGGCTTCAGAGGCTACACCAGTGTGTACATTAGGGTCGGTGGAGTACAGGTGTGTACATGATGACATTCATTTCGTTTCTTCCCTTTTCGTAGTTTGTGCTTTTTCGGTCCTCTCTTCAGGTGTCTGTGGTTCTGGTTCTGTTTATTCGTGATGTTCGGTTCTGTCCAGTGGTCATCAGAGTCATCCAGTGTCTGTTTTTGTTGTTTTTTACTCTCTCCTCTGTCCACTAACCCCAGCCGGTCGAGGCAGATGTCCGCCGACCCGGAGCCCAGTTCTGTTGGAGGGTTTTCCCTGGAGGATCTGATGGATTTCCTTTCTGTATAATCTTTCAACCCATAAAGACCCAGTGCTACTTTTGTGTCAGTTCCCAAATGAATTTTTCTCTATATTTAACCATTTTTAAGTGATTTATCATCATTTATGATAGTTTTATCTGCTGTATTAGTATTAGGGGTGTAAGAAAATATCAGTTCTGCAATATATCGCAATATTTCATTTCACAAGACTGTATTGATATTAAAAAGCACTGTATGAATATTTTTAGGTATTTATTCAAATGCAGATATTGTGGCGGTTCATTTTAGTTTCTTTTGTTTTTCTTTTTTTGTGTTATATTTTATTTATTATTATTTAACACTCTTATTACATCATGTTTGTTCCTTTGTTGGAATTGTACAAAAATAATGCTCTGATGTGAGTTCTGAACTAATAGAATATGATCATTTGAGCAGGATCTTAAACTGTAATCAGTCCCTCCAGGATTTCGTGGGCTTTTTTGTGATTGTTGCGGCCTAAAATGCCTGATTTTGCGGCAGCTTTTCCAAAAAATTGCAATGAAAGTTGCGATGATTTGAGGCTTCTTTTATTACAGTCATTGGAACATGGGCATTTACAAATTACCTAGAACAGTCTTTTTTGTGTTTTTATCCTTAAAAAGCACCAGGAAGCAATGATTTTAAACAAAACAGGCTTTTTTTCATTCATTCATTCATTCATTCATTCATTCGTTTTGAGCAGAAGAAAAAATTAAACATTTTTTGTGTAAAAGGAACTAATACCAGAGCAAATACATTAATAAACAAAGACGATCAAGACAAAATACCAATTGCCATGTACACTAGTAATAACAAAATAAATTCAATATGTACTGCTCAAAAAGGAGTGGGAAGAAGAAAACTTATTAAATCCAACCCCCATCCCATATTTATGCAACACAACACATGACTTTTGCTTCCTTAATGATATAGTAGTATATTTAGGGTTAGATGGGTTACATGCGCACACACACACACACACACACACACACACACACACACACAGACAGACAGGCACACAGGTCAGCCAAACTTGGGTTGCTTTCTATGTAACACATTAGAGTAAACGTTAATATTAACACCAAGTTTAACGACTATTTTTGTTTGTGAGCTCGTTTTTTAACTCCACACACAGACTTGTACTCACACTCCCTTACACACACAATATAGAAAAAGGAATGCGTGCCTCCACAAGTCATTTATTCTTCTCTTCTATTGCCTTATAGAGTATATCTGCGCTAACCTTGACCCTTTCAGCTCCTGCTGTTGTTCTGGATCCAACAGCCTCTGTCATTGGGACTTGTCTCGTCTTTCCTCTTCCAGTTTCAGCTGTTCTCCTGCATGTTTTGCGGTTGAAAAGTGTCTGTGGAGCGTCCACTTTCATTCGTGTTCCACCACAATATTGCAGGCAGTGCAGAACAGTATACTTCCGCTTTTGTGTAACACATCTGGAAACCGGCTTGCACGAACTTTGGCAGTGATATTTGTCGGTAAATGTGGGCGTTATGCATCGCACATGTCTTCATCTTCTCAACCGTCAACAAGGAAGTGAACATGATGACGTACATGTCATGTAGAGGGGGGTGGGAGATACGGGGCTAAGGTGATTGGTCAAAATTGCAGAAAATTTGTGGTGATTGGTTGAATTTGGATTAATACTTGCAATCGCAACATCGCGAAATCCTGGAGGGACAGTGTAATGTCTGTAAAACATAATTTAAGTTTTAACACAGGAAAATTTTGTGATATAGCATTAGATCCTGTTGTGATCAAATAAAAATATGTTTAGTATTTGTGTATATTTCTGGTGTAATTCAATTCTTCAAGGAAATAATCATTAAAAAAAAGAAACAAACACAAAATTGCCCTTTTGACAGTATCATGATATATCGTGATATATCGTATCATGATCCTAGTATTGAGATTTGTATCGTATCACCAGATTCTTGCCGATACAAACCCTAATTAGTATAGTGTATTAATAATTGGTAGAATTTGTATAATTGACATTTTATTTGTAGTTTTTGTATATTGTCAATAGTATCCTATGTGACATTTTTTATAGTCTTCTATTCTGTTCTATCCTATTCTATGTATGCAGACTATATTTTTAATAGAATTTTAAGTGAATTAACTCAGTCAGTGGCTCATCTTTTTATCTAGATCATCAGAAGCCTTCATTCATCATTTGCTTCTCTTCTCTTTTAGTACAAACTTGACTTCACTTGCTCGATCTTCACCACAGAAACTTTGTACTTTGTGGACACTTGAGGGTTCACACTCGACTAACTTCCACCTCTGATTTCTGCGTCCCAAGTCGGGTAAATTCACTGAAAATACTCCAAGCATTAGGCCTTATAATTATTAGATCATGAGCAGGAAGTCCTTAAAAACGCCCCGAGGAAAATGAAAATGTAAATTACAGTACATCTGCCGTTAAAGGTCGAGTGATCTGGTGAAAAGCTCCACAGCAGCGACTAAAGATTATTTTGTCAACTTCAGTTTCAAAGGTCGATTATGAACTTTCCAAGATGGTAGTTGTTTATCTCCCTCTTAAACAGAATTGTTCAAAAAAGGTCATGAAGACGAAGAAAAAGGATTTCAACAGCTCAACAACATCAGCGAGAAACACTATCAGTTACACTGGTCTACAAGTCAAATGCTTCCAAAATAAAAGAAGTGAAATTTTACCCTGTGTGAGTCACTGATAAAGAAAAATCAAGTCAAAAATGCTGGTTGGCTGAAGTTTTCAACGTACAGTCATGGGTCAAACTGTGAAATTCGAGAATTCATGAGAGAAAAAGGAAAAATTACTGAGTATTTTTTCCAGAGTCAAAAGTATTTTCCTTAAAAAGAGTACATTTTACTCTACAGCTGTGGAAAAAATTAAGAGATTACTGCAATTTTCATCTGAAATCATCATGTGTGCATGTATGACAGCCATTCCATTCCTGTGTCTGTTGAAGTCCAACACAAACACACCTTATTCTACTGAATAAACACCTGATCCACGTCTTATTTAAGAAGGAGAAGTATAAAAACCACTACTGGGGCCATCACTATCAAGGTTATTATCGGTAATGAAAACTAACGAAATGATGAAAACTAGAATTGAAAAAACCTTTTCATTAACTGAAATAAATAAAAACTATAATAAAAAAAAAAAAAGATAACTGAAACTGTATTGTGTGTTTACAAAACTAAAATGCATAAAAATTATGGATAAAATTCCCTTCGTTTTCGTCTTTGTCAACGTCGGATTGATATGAAAGCGATTTATTTCGCTCTAGCAATTTTAGCTAGTGGCACCATACGGAACTTCAAGGTCTGTCACTTCTCGTCACTTGTGGTTTCCAGTCGTCTTCTGGTCCCCACTCTACCTGGAAACATGGAGACTAAAGTTGGGAGAAAACAGGAGAGTCCTGTGTGGGATTTATTTGAATACGACGGTGATGAAGAGAAAAGATACAAAAACTAAAATTAATACTAAAACTAAGCAATTATAAAAAAAAAAAAATAAACTAATAAAAACTAGCAAAGCTGCTCTAAAAACTAATTAAAAATAACTGAATTAGAGAAAAAAAAGTCAAACTAAATAAAACCAAACTATAATGAAAAATCCATAACTATTAAAACCTTGATGACTATCGTCTTACAATAGGCAAAAACAATCAATCAATCAATCAAATTGTATTTATACAGCGCAAAATCATAACAAAAGTTATCTCGTGACACTTTACATCTTGTGTCGGCTGAAACCAGACTCTAAGCCAGTTTACAGAAACCCACTAGAATCCTCCAGGAGCAAACACTCGTGACTGGTTCCAACACAAACACCTTATTCTACTGAATAAACACCTGATCCATGTCTTATTTAAGAAGGAGAAGTATAAAAACCACTACTGGGGCCATCACTATCAAGGTTATTATCGTTAATGAAAACTAACAAAATGATGAAAACTAGAATTAAAAAAATCTTTTCGTTAACTGAAATAAATAAAAACTATAATTAAACAAAAAAAAAAGATAACTGAAACTGTATTATGCGTTTACAAAACTAAAACGTATAAAAATTATGGATAAAATTCCCGTCATTTTCATCTTTGTCAACGTCGGATTGATATAAGCGATTTATTTCGCTCTAGCAATTTTAGCTTGCGGCACCATACGGAACTTCACCGTCTGTCACTTCTCGTCACTTGTCGTTTACAGCCGTCTTCTGGTCCCCACTCTACCTGGAAACATGGAGACTAAAGTTGGGAGAGAACAGCAGAGTCCTGTCTGGGATTTATTTGAATACAACGGTGACGAAGAGAAAAGATATAAAAACTAAAATTAATACTAAAACTAAACTAAAACTAAGCAATTATAAAAAACTAAAACTAAAAAAAACTAGCAAACCTGCTCTAAAAACTAATTAAAAATAAGTGAATTAGAGGAAAAAAAAGTCAAACTAAATAAAACCAAACTACAGGGTGTCCCATAAGTCTCCATACATAGGAGACATAATACATATGGTTCTAACATGTATTTCTTTGTATTTCTTCTTTATAGTTCTTCAGCAGTGGAGGAAACGCATTGAAATGTGTTCCCGACAAAACGGCAGTCATATAGAGCATATTATATAAATAAAAATGGTTTATGTCAAGAAACGTTTTTTTTTCCTATGTATGGAGACTTATGGGACACCCTGTATAATGAAAAATCCAAAACTATTAGAACCTTCATCACTATCGTCTTACAATAGGCAAAAACAGTCAGTCAATCAAATTTTATTTATACATCGCCAAATCATAACAAAAGTTATCTCATGACACTTTACTTATTGAGTCGGCTGAAACCAGACTCAGCCAGTTTACAGAAACCCAACAGAATCCTCCAGGAGCAAACACTTGTGACTAGTGACAGTGGAAGGAAAAACTTCCTTTTAGGGGGAGACGCATGGATGCAGCTGATGCACAGATAACTGAACTAGAACTGTCAAAAGTACATCAGCTGGTGTTAGTAGAATTACTAAAAACCAGAACATAGGTCCATGACTGTTAATACTACTACTACAAATACAAGTATTAACAGTGGATATACTACTATTACAACAGTTAGTACAAATAATAGAAACCTCTACCATCTATGGAACTACATGATAAACACTATCATAACTATATGGATAAGTGAGTTTTGACGATGAAGGCAGCAGAGGGTCCTATTAGTACCGCAAAAGTAATTAGAATCCAAAAATAACTATTGAAATCTACTGGACTTCTGCTCTGATAATGTTCCCAAACTCTGAGGACTGGTTTTTCTATCAGGTCAATGCTCCTGGCCTCAGCTAGGTCCATAAAGGTGTGGACCATCAGATGAAGACCCTGTCATGGCCAGCCCAGTCTCCAGACCTGAACCCACTTTGAAAACTTCTGGAGGAACATGGATAGTCCAAGCTATGGAACATGTCTGAGCTTCTTGAATTTCTATACCAGGAGCTGCACAAAGCCATCCAACAGCAACGGAGGAGAACCAAGACACATGAAAGCTGTCACTGAAAACCAGGGTTATTCCACCAAATATGGATGTTACAACATTAGTATTGTGTTGTTTAGAAATGAATATGAACTGGTTTTGTTTGCATTATTTGACATCTGTAATTTTTTTTGTTATTTTGACCATGTGTCATGTTCTGCAAATACAGTTGCAGAAAAAAATATTAGACCACCCTTGTTTTCTTCAATTTCTTATTCCTGGTTCAACTAAAGGTACATTTGTTTGGACAAATATCATGATAACAACAAAAATAGTTCATAATAGTTTAATTTCAGAGCTGATATCTATCCATTTTCCATGTTTTCTTGATAATAAAATCACTTCAGTTCTTACATCAATATTTATTGCACTGTACTGACAAAAACAGTGCTTTTAGGTGTAGCAAGAATAGGATACCAAATTATTTATCAATTGAGTGTTGATTTATTGATTAATTTTATCACAGATTTATAACTAAGCTTAAACTTAAATCAACCCAAAACAATAATTTGGAAATCTTGCAAAGGTGATAGTTCGTGGACTGCACAGTGAACCCAAGTGTGAATACAGTACACAAAGCACAACTGAGGCAATGGATTTATACGAATATAAATAATTTATTAACTAAACTAAGACACACAAATAACATAAAGACAATAGACAAATACAACAAAAGGAGCAGGAGATTATGGACAGAAGAATATGTAGATTAAGTTGGCAGATAGCTATATTCAAGATATTATAATGTTAGTGAGGTTACGTTGAGGTAAACCTACTTAAATTGGAATAACACCAACTCAGATAAATCAGGAGCAAGTTTTCTTACAAGTTAGAGGCCTTCTGAATGCAGGCTGGAGAGGCCTTGACGGCGGATGGATGAAGTCTTCTGACGTAGTTCGAAGCAGGAACAGGCTGTGAAGCGACGTGCTTGCGCTGGAGGCCTGAAGGTCTGGAGGTCTGAAGTTCTGCTGGCTGAAGGAGGTTCACAGCTGGCTCTGGCGGCTGGTTCTGGAAAGCTCGCCAGGAGAAGTGGAGAACAGCGAAGATGGAACAGCTCTTGGGGAGCTTAGAAGGTGGAACAGCTCTTTGCTGAAGTTGAGAGCAGCGAGGGTGGAAAAAGCTCAGCTCTGCTCTGTGAGAGCCCAGAAGATGGACAAGACTCTATGGAGAAAGCTCTTTGCGTAGGTGAGAGCCCAGGAGATGGAAAAGACTCTGTTGAAAAGTTGGTTTCATTTACTTTTATATTCTGTCCAAAAACCAACTCGGCACGCCTTCCTCGTGCATATTGATGAGTCATCGATGCCTTGGGGCGTTGCCTTCTTTGTCCGTTTCGGCGGGAAACCGCCTCCTCGTGCATATTTAACGAGTCGTTTGCATATCTCAGTATCACGTTTCTCTTCCCTCTTAGGAAGACAGAGGGGGAGAGGACAGTGTGCAGACTTGTAAGAAAACTCTGCATCCTTAAATAAGATCCTTAAATAAGATCACTTAAACTTTATACATCACCTGTAACCTCACTTAAGCATCAGTAAAATAATAGCATGATTATTCAGACATGCTATAAGCAGTGATACTCTTACTTTCACATAATTCACCGTGAACATGATCAGGACACACATATGTGAAACCACAGGTCAGGCAAATGGCTTAAGTATTACGTGTATAAAAGAGTTAACGTGCTGAGTTAATCAACATTAACACATAATGTAATACATTATTAACATGGCACATATAGTGATTTTGTCATTCAGTCCTTTGTTCGTTTCTGGGTTCATCTTCACCTCTGGATGAGCAACATAATAAAACACAGATGTTGAGAGGACAAAGTCGGCTAAGTGTAGACACCAGTTTATGAGTCCTCAATTTACTATGGCAGTGAGGAAATGGCTCTTGATGAAGAACAGATGACAATAGTTGAGGAGGTATTTTTTTTAAGTCCATTAGGCTCATTCCTTAAGATCATCTGTCTTTGTAAATGTCATTTGCAAAGGATGTCCGTGCACTGACCTGCTAACCAACCAATCAGCATGGTTGTTCAGGAATTTGGTTTGACCCAGAGAGGAAGATAATATAATTTATACTTCTGTTTTCGACTCTGTTCACTCACTCCACCGTCATGAGACTACATAGGCATTCCATGTTTTCTTTTCTGTCTGTTTTAGTCAAATGATACACACAGGAGTTAGTCTATAATTGACTAATATTTTTTTTAGTGACTACATGCTCAAAATAATATTTTTTAGGCCTGTAACAGTACACGTACCGAACCGAACCGTTTCAGTACACACCTGTTCGGTTCGGTACACAGCTGTACCGAAACAACACAGTATGATGAGAAAAAGAAAAAGGAACGAAAGACGTTGTTCGATGCGGAACTTTAAATCCCTGCAAGTTTTACATGGACATATGGAACTAGCGCACCGGAAATATGAAATAGCAACTGATGTAAGGTTAAAAAAAACAACAAATACGATGTGAACCTGGAAGGAAGAGACTGAAGACCCACCACCATCAGTCCAGTCCGGATCAGTTCAGGTTCAGGTGAAAGACAACAACGAGGAAAAAGAAGATAAGACGTACGCTGTTTGGCCCCTAGGAACTACGGTAGTTCTAAAACACACTAGCTCTGTCTGTCTGTCTCTCTCTTACACACACACACACACGCTGTATAACATGTAAAGTATGTAAAGTTTCACTTTCGTTTCACGCCAGCGTTAGTTACGTTAGTTATGGACCGCATCCCCCCCTCAGCTCCAACATTTCTGACGAATCGCACCCTACACACACAGACACAAGTACACAAAGTGGGTGGCCTAAACAGTTTGTTCACTGTCCTAAAATAAATAATTTGGTTAATATTGTTGTCAATGTAGCTCTTCAGTTTGTTAAAAGAAAATACCAGTTTGTCCTCTTGTTAATGTTGCACTTCATGTGGAATTTTTTTGTTATTTTTCTGCAGAATGTGAACTGACAGAACTGTGATTAGATTTTTGTTGTTTGTTCAAAACTACCTTTAAGGGAAAAGTTCAATACTAATGTTTAAAATACATTTAGTAATATTTTATTTTATTTTATATTTGTTTTATAGCAGCAGAATTATATTATTTCTGTTTTCCTATATTCTATTGTCTCCAAAAATTTTGGGAAAAATGTTCAAAAATTCATAAATGCATTAATAGACATTTTGAGGGGTTTTCTTTCTTCCCGTACCGAACCGAAAATTTTGTGTACCGTTATAGGCCTGGTATTTTTATTTGGAATTTAGGAGAAATGTTGTCAGTATTTTACAGAATAAACCAAAAATGTTCATTTTACTCAAACACATACCTATAAATGGTAAAATCAAAGAACATTTTACAGGGGTTTCTTTTTTTTTTTTTTTCCAGAGCTGTATGTTGAGTTTGGAGAGCTCTACTCAAACAGTAACTTTTACTCTTTTTAGAGACTGACCAAATGTTATCTGATGCAGGGTAAAATTTTCTCTTAATTTGAGTAAATTTTACTCCTGTGTACTAGATCTACTTCAAAACTGTCTGCACATGACCATACATTCACTTTACAGCTTCTATTTAGTGGAAGATTCATAAATCTATTCTATAAATGTACAGAAACCTATATATATATATATATATATAAATAAATATGTGTGTAATAACATTTTATCATATATCTTGAAAACATCAGCAAACCAGCACTTTTGTCATTTGTTTTCCAATTAATCTGATTAAAATACGTAACATTTAACACATTTAATCTCTGAGGCAGATCATTTCTAAAAAAAAAAATTGTAGACCAGTCTAATTTATTCAGGACAGTTTTACCAGCTTGTAGTATTTTTAAATCAAAATAAAATGACTGTTAAGTACCAACAAAGAAAAGAGGACTCATGTATTTGCACCAAATGGTTTGTAGATTATAAAAGAAGCCATTCAGTTTTAAATATCCAGTATGTGCAACAAAACAACGTAACTGTGCAATTAAGTGTGCAGCATGTCATCATTGTGGTCTTCCTCATTATGCCTAATTCATCGCAAAAACACAGTGCTTCGTATTAACCATCACGACAAGAAAAAAAATGGAGTGGTTGCTGCTCACAGGGCGGCAGCATGAACAGACTCTTTCTACACCAGATGCACGCTCAAGTGAGCAGGGATATAATCAGTGAGATGTCCCTCCCCATACACAGTCTCTTTCAAATCCGCCATCTGGCCCATGCTACAGGTGGTTCAGAGGAAAGTCAAGATATTTCAGCCATCGCTTCTTCCCCCCCAAGCTGTGCCGGCGCTCATCTGTCGCTATTAATTTCCATTAACTGTCAGTTCAACAATGATGACATGATTACAACAACGCCAAATGTGTGTTTTGGGTTGACAAACACAAAGGAAAAGTAGAAAAGCACTGGACTAGAGAGCGCAGACCTCCGCCAAGGCAGATCATCTTTACTGTTGTTGCCCCAAAGCTGTGGAACCAGTTTCCTTTAGATGTTAGGCAGGCTCTGTCTCTGCCTGTCTAAAAACGTACTTTTTCTCGTTGGCTTTTAATCAACGACTGCGATGTTTTTTGATTTCCTATGTTGTTTTTAAAAGATTTTAATGTGTCTTTGTTTTTATGATGGTTGTATTTTGTTGTTCTTAGCCCGCTGTCTTATCACTGTTTTACTTATTTTTTCCCTTGTTTTATGATTCGTGTACGGCACTTTGACCAGCTGTAAAATTCTTTAAGTGCTTTATAGATAAAGTTGGTGTGGTATGGTAATGTCGGTGCGTATTTCTAATCACGATAATCAGATCAAGTGGAAAAGTACAAGCTACTAGAGTCCCGTAAAGTGGGGGGTGGGGGGCATACATCTCAATTATTTTTTCTTCCATCCTTCCAAAAATGTTCACATAAGTCTACAATGTTAAGACAAGTTTTAAAAATGGACAGTGTCAGATGGTTATGCTGCATTAATTAGTATTAATTACATGATCAGTGAATTAAATATGGGAAAGTACCAGATTTTCACTTGAAACTGCAAAATACAGAGGATAATATTATAATAAATATAAATAAATCACAGATAAATCACTTAAGAAAGGTAAAATAAGAAAAAAAAATGAAAAAAGAGGAGAGAAAAAAAGGAAGAAAAAAAAGAACAAAAAAAGGAAAAAAAAGAGAAAAAAGAAAGAAAAGAAAAAAATGGACAGTGACGAGGTCTATTTAATGTTCAAAGGTGAGTCAGTCTATAACAGGGGTGAGCAATTAAGTTTCCTGTGGGGCCACATGAGAAACTTTGACAGTTGTTAAGGGCCGGATCAATACACTTGCAGCTCTCCTTAATATATCTCTCTATATGTACAGGGAGTCCCATAAGTCTCCATACATAGGAGACATAATACATATGGTTCTAACATGTATTTCTTTATATTTCTTCTTTATAGTTCTTCAGCAGTGGAGGACACACATTGAAATGTGTTCCCGACAAAACGGCAGTCATATAGAGCATATTATATAAATAAAAATGGTTTATGTCAAGAAACGTTTATTTTTCCTATGTATGGAGACTTATGGGACACCCTGTATATATATACTTTACTATAATACAAAAACAGAAATATGCAACAATGCAATAATAAAATGAAAATGTGGAGCACAGAATACAACTATTTAATGAATATTCACAAAAAGACTTTTGAAAATGTGTGTCACATCTGCTCCCAGACGTTAGTCTGGTTTTGTATGTCATTTCCTGTTTTATTTTGTTAAGTTCTCCTCGTGTGTCATGTCTGGTGTCTTTGCTTCCTGTCCCTAATTGTTTCCACCTGTGTGATTACCTGTCCCCGCCCTGATTTGTTCCACCTGTGTCTCATTGTCTTCCCTCCCTCTTGTGTATTTAAGCCCTATGTTTCCCCTTGTCCGTTGCCAGTTCGTATTTACCTCGTGTGATACTTACCAGCGTTTTGGATCCTGTCTGTCTGCCTGTGTTTGACCCGGTTTGCCTTCTCTGACTCCTGCCTTTTCGCCTTACCCTTGTCTGTGCCTCTGCCTCCAACGAGTCAACGTGTGTTCGACCTATTCGCCTGTTTTACCGGTACTTGAGCTAGCCTGTTCCCTATGTCCTGTTGCCTTTCCGTCTGCCTTCCCGTGTATGACCTGGTTCTGTTACTGACTTCCTTCTGCTCTCCCCTAGTCAGATTCCCGACATGTTTTACCGGTCCGGACTGTAGGGTTCCGTCTCTGGTCCACTTCACTAACCCTGTGAAGAACCCAGGACTCTGTGTCTTCAAGATTCTGTTTATTAACAATATCAGAGATTTGTCAGTTAACTTCGTGTTTAATAAATACTGTAAACTTTTACGTCTCTCTGGGTCTTGCATGTGGGTTCAGTTTTCATACACAAACCATTACAGTCGTCGGCAGGTCGTCCAATAACCGAAGGGTTGGCGGTTCGAATCCCGCTCTGTCCCAGTCAGTCCGTTGTATCCTTGGGCAAGACACTTCACCCTCCTTGCCTCCAGTGCCACTCACACTGGTGTATGAATGTTTGGTGGTGGTCGGAGGGGCCGTAGGCGCAAAATGGCAGCCACGCTTCTGTCAGTCTGTCCCAGGGCAGCTGTGGATACAAATGTAGTTTACCACCACCAGAGTGTGAATGTGAGAGCGAATGAATAATGGGTCAATAATGTGAAGGGCTTTGGGTGTCTAGAAAGGCGCTATATAAATCCGATCCAATCCATTATTACAGTGTGCAAAACCAGCTCCACATTAACTTTACATGGAAAAACTATAAATGCATCCAGCTTTGTTTGTTTGCGTATCACAGTTCCTTTTCTTTTTCTTGACCTCTGACTTCAGTAAAGAAAGACTTACAAGTCCACGTCTTGTTAAAAACTCTGCATTCGGAATCAATCTTTCTTTTTTTGGCGTTAGCTGACATCTTCATGGGCTGAAACTGACCAACAAACCAATCAGTGCATAAGCTTTATGCAAGTACAGAAAGTATGTGTGAAAAAACGGTAAATTAGCAGATCCTTCAAAATAAAAGCGGTGGTGTTGTATTGGTTATGTCTATTATGATGATACATATTTGCATTGACTTTTAATTTGCCAGTGACCTCATGTGGGCCAGTTAGGGGCAGCTGTTGGGCCACATGTGGCCCCTGGGCCTTACAATGCCCAGGTCTGGTCTATAATTTTAATTAAAAACACAAACATCTCCTCTAGTTCTTGGTGCTTTGACACAAACCATGTTGTTATATGTGATTATAAATGACTGTTTTTCTGCTTCTGTGTCCTCTCAGCTGACAGGAAAGCAAAACTTCTGCAGCTTTAAGTATAATGTATTCCTCCACTATGGTAATTAAAAAGTTAACACCATATGTCTTTCTGTAAAGTCTTTCCTGCTTTGTTCGACTTGTATTGTGTGAACTTTTCTAATTATGGCTGTATTTTCTGCGCTGTGCATGTGGCTGTAATTATGCATATTGGTTGTTGATAAGGCTTGAAGGATGCCGTTTTTACTTTAATTTGTTGTTTTGCCGGTTAAGGTGATCTAATGGACGGGTTTATCCATTGTGTAAAATTGTCTCTTCTTGTACTATATTAAATGCAACTAATTAAAAGGTTTCCCACAGTGCATCTCACTCCCTATGTGGTTTTTTAAACACAGTAGCAGAAGCAGCAAATAATACAGTGTATGTATTAAACACAGCCATATTTTACATGTAATGCCGTAATATTCACAATGTTTTAAATAAAGGTCATGTGAGGTAAAGCTAGTGTTGATAATGACTGATCGAAAAGTTAAAGTGATGGATCTAAATTATACAACAAACGCTAAAGTTTTTACCTGGATTTAAACAAGGAAATACGTACGCTTTTCCCCCTGACTGTTAATGTAAAAATATTGCATTTATATGTATACAAATGGAAAACAAAGATAATGTATTGATAAAAAGTCAATTTTTCATTTGCCATTCTAACAATAGACACATGAAAAGACATAAAAGCTGATGCATGTGTTTCAAATAGATATACTGTATTTAGGTGGGTCAGTATAATTGAGGGACCATGGGATATATCTTGCATATATATTTATTAAAAGTGGAAAAAAATGTAATAATAATAATAATAATAATAATAATAATAATAATAATAATGTTTTTTTATGTTCATTAATCATTTAATTACGGAAACAATCACATATTAATAAATGCTTAATAAATAATTATTAAATGACTAGATATACTAAAATGTCAACTAAACAACCGTCCAAATTTAACAACAACCACCTTCTAATTGGCTAAACAATAATAAAATAGTTTATTCAAAAATTGTTTTGATTGTGTTCTTTTTATTAAGTTGAAATAATCATGACAGATATTTTTTGGTCAATATATTATTATTATTATTATTATTATTATTATCATATATTTATACGGAAAATAACAAATTGTATCTGTGTCCGAGAAATTGCTTTCTACAAAGTTACACATTACAAAAACACCTCTGAAGGAAGTGTGTTAATTCCAGATCACATGACCTGCTCCACATGATGTCACTTCCTCCTGAAGAAAACACTGGCAAGACTCCAATGTATATTCTGAGTCAAGTGTGTATTTATGTCAACAATGTTACTACAATATCTTTATAAATAAGTTTCAGTTTTACTCAGTTGTATATATGATATTTAGAAGAACGTTTCTGTAACAATACCATGTTTTTTTTCTTTTCCTTCTCTTGGCTCTGTTTTTTGGCCGTTTGTTTTTTTTGTTTTATTCTAGCTACTTTTTTTTGTTAATTAGACAAGTGTTGAATCTATTCTGTACTGATTGCTTGTCAATATTGGATTTACATTCTGTGACTCTGTAGAGTTTTAAAAAAACACCTGAAAACACTCTTGTTTAAGCAGGCTTTTTAATTTCCCAACTGACTCAGGGCTTCTACAAACTAATTGCACTTTATGTATTTATTATATTTTAATTGTATTTTAATTGTATTTTATTGTGTTTTAATGGTATTTTAATTGTATTTTATTTGTACTGTTTATTTGTACTTTGTGACTGTGAAAAGTGCTCTCTAAATAAAATTTACTTACTTACATTAAGGATTGTCTGGTTTTGGGTAGGGTGGGATTGTGGGAGGAACAAAAAGAAAAATTAAAGAATGGAAGTCCTTTTTGTCACATTGCAGTCATACCTGTGAAATTACTTCCAATAAAAAAAGGTTAAAAAAATTACTATGTGGTGTTATGGTTATGCTGATTTTAGGCCTGAAAACAGCAAAAATGTCAACTATACCCTGGGGCGCCGCTACCAGTTTTGGGCCCCCTGAATAATAACATAACCATATTGGGCCCTTGCAACAAGAAAGTCACTGGAAACTATTTTTTGGAGCTTGGGGGTGGGGGGGTGGGGGGGTGGGGGGGAGGGGTGTTTGAGGGAACTAAGGTCCATAATTGTCCGAGCCAAAGTGAAAGTGAAAGTGAAACTGAGGACTCTTTACTATTTACTGTTCTTCTAACTAAAGGGTGTCAAACTCATTTTAGTTCAGGGGCCATATCCTCCCAATATGATCTGAAGTGGGCCGGACCAGTAAATTAATACCATAATAATACATAAATAATGCCAACTCCAAACATTTCAATATGTTCTATCGTGAAAAAAGTAAAATTACATTATAGAAATGTTCACATCTGTAAACTGTCCTTTTAAAAATGTAAATAACATGAACAACCATGAAAAAACTGAAATTTATTAAGAAAAATAAGTGCAATTTTAACTATATTTTGCCTCTGCTTATCATTTGTAAATGTGCATTACAGCTTACAGATCACAATGGATCTGTAAAATGCACAAATATCTTAGTAACTGGCAGAATATTAGTAAAATTACACTTACTTCTCTTAGGACATTTCTAGTTTTTCATATTTTTTTGTGAAAGGCTAGTTTGTAAATGTACACATTTTCATGGAATTACACTTTTTTTTTACACTAAAACAGTGGAAAAATTTGGAATTGTCATTATTTGTAGGTTTTTGTGGTAGTATTTTACTGATCTGACCCACTTGAGACTAAAGTAGGGCTTTATATGGGCCCTAAAGTAAAAGGATTGACTGTTATTATCTTGAGTATAATTTTTGCATTCACAAATTCATCCCACGGGCCAGACTGGACCCTTTGGCGGGCCGCTTTTGGCCCCCGGGCCACATGTTTGACACCTGTGCTCTAACTATTCCACTCCACTGCTGTATGGGCCCCTCAGGAATGCTGTGCCCCATAAATTTGTCATGTTAACCCCCCCTCTTAACAGCGCCCCAAACTATACCTGTCAACTACACTACAAACAAAAAGTTAAGGATATTTTTAATTTTTGGGCTTTTTTTTTTTTTCAGTTGGGATTCTTGCACAGCGCTTTTTAGTTTTCTGTGTGTGAATTGAATCTTTTTTTTTTTTTTTTAAATCACCAGACATAGTTTTATACAAATGGCAAAAATGACAAAAAAAAATGACCAAAAAAAAAAAAAAAAAGGAATATGCTTAACTTTTTGTTTCTAGTGTATGTTATCCTGTAAAGGTAATTCAAAATGCCTCACAATTATATACTGACCCAGATAAAAGTGAGTTAAGGCTTTTTCATCAGTGTTTTTTTACAAGTAAAAATGACACATTCCTGCATAAATTAAAAAAATCCAACACTTGAGATGTACTTTAAAGCTGTTTTGGGAAAACAAGCGATTTTAGACTTTCCAGAGCAAACAAACAACAAAAACAAACTAAAAGTTAAGGATATTTTTAATTTTTGGGCTATTTTTTTTTTTCAGTTGGGATTCTTGCACAGCGCTTTTTAGTTTTCTGTGTGTGAATTGAATCTTTTTTTTTTTTTTTAATCACCAGACAGTTTTATACAAATGGCAGAAATGACCAAAAATTCACCAAAAAAAAAGGAATATGCTTAAGTTTTTGTTTGTAGTGTATATTATCCTGTAAAGGTAACTCAAAAAGCCCCACAATTATATACCGACCCAGATAAAAGTGAGTCAAGGCTTTTTCGTCAGTGTTTTTTTTACAAGTAAAAATGACACATTCCTGCATAAATTTAAAAAATCCAACACTTGAGATGCACTTTAAAGCTGTTTTGGGAAAACAAGCGATTTTAGATTTTCAAGAGCTTATGTACAAAGAAACAAAGGACTAGAATGAGACAAGAAACAATGCTTTTAAGTCGTCTGTTTGATCTCTTTTGCACTTTGCAGTATATCCTCTGTCATGTGTTTACACAAGCACAGAATCCTGCAGATTAGATTGACTGAAGCACAGCACGAGGATTTTATTCTCTATGTTTTAAGTGAAGTCTGAAAAAGTGAAGGAGAGACAGAAAAGAGCGAGTGGACAAAGAGGCAGTGATAAAGAGAAATAAAGGAAGAGGTAATAATATGTAACAGAGAGAGAGAGATTTGGAATTGCTGCTGACTACATTGGGGAAGATATCGCTCTATTAGCATAAAATTACAATGGTGGAGGGTTTGCTTCTGCTTGAGGGATTGTCTGAGATCAGCTTAATCTCAAAGTGCCGGCAAATCTGATGACTCCCCTAAAGTTTAATCATGCCACCAGGGCGAGAGAGGACCTGATGAGTACCAAATGACACACTAGGGTATCCTCTCCAGCAAACCCACTCTTTTATATTAGCACTACATGATCCCACAATGTCTATCGCAACACGACATCAGGGTTTTAATGTGTCCGGTGGCCACAGAACGCCCCCATAAACATTAGAAGATCCACGGCATCGAGTGACGTCTGTGAAAATACATGTTTTTATCCTGGTATTGTTATGCTTTACAGCGCTCCTACTGATAGACTTCTAAATGAAAGACCCCGCATGGAATATATGTTTCTGTAATCAGTCGCAGTAACTAGTTTCCAATATTTGCTCTAACTTCTGCTGGAGAAAAAAAAAATCCATATTTTAACCCTTAAACACTTTGAACTATATTTGTATCAACTTCTAAATGATTTTTTCTTTACCTTAAAGAAACCTTGCCAAAGCGATTTATCACCATTTATTCTAATATCACCTTCTGCATTTTGCATTTTTGAGTGAAATTCAGGTGTTTTCCTATATTTAACCCTTTCATGCATAGTGGTCACTACAGTGGACAGTTACTCTACAGCTTTACTCTTGTATATTCATGGGTTTTGTTGTTTTAGTTCCATATCAGCCAACACAGTGGACACTTATGCATCATCTCATAAACTGTAGTTCATACCATTATTGTAACTTTGCTGTTCTTGATTGGTTTATGAGTGGAAATCAATTGTTAATATTTATTTTTTGCATATTATCTCCGTGAAGTGAGTAATAACTAGTATTAGAATATGTTAAAATGTGAGAAAACATCAGATTAGCTGCATTACACATAGTTTCATTTCACTGTTTTTATATCACTTTATGATATTGGGTTTTAAATACATGTTTCTTTGCTCCAAGAATAAAATTCATGGTGTAGCTGAGTGGACATTTTTGTAACTCCATGAAAAACAGGTTGATTTGAAAAAAAAAAAATCAATCACATTGTTTTTTTTTTTTTCATGCCTAAAGAGGAATAAAAACACTCAGGAAAAAAAATCTTGATTAAGGTTCTCATAATTCATGCATGAAAGGGTAATTTACTGATCATGTAGCCTAAACTGGAAAGAATTTAGCTGGAAGCTGAGAATGACATTTTTTAGAACACTTATGGTAATAGCTGGTTTTGATAGCAAGGTTAGCCCTTTTTGCTGGAGAAGATGTAGTTTAATTGGGGATTTCTCACATTTTTTGGGACTGCCTTAACCCTCTGGTATCCGGGTGCGCCTTTTAGGCACACTTTGCACTTTGTTTTAAAAAACTTCATATCATTTTTCACAATTTAAATCAGGTTAGCATTCAAAAGTTGTTCATTTTTGCAGGATCTTTAAAATTCTGTCCACCAACTGAAATGTGCACATTGCAAACAAAAGAAAATTACAAGACTAGCATCTGTCTCTCAAGTGTGCCTAAAACACACCATTTCTTCCATTTGGTATGTATGATTAGGGCTGACCTTGATTTACAAAAATAAAATCAAATTAGAGCAGAAAAATAAATCAATATATAATATTTAATAGTTTGATTTATAGGTGTGTCTTTTTGGCACACTTGGTGACAGATGCTAGTATTTTTGAACATTTGACCTAGCGCCAAAAATAATAATGCTAATTAACCGATGTTGGAGTTAATCACTGACATATGCCAGGCTGCAAAAATCGAATAATATGTGATCCACTTTTTATGTAGTATATTGAAAAAAATTATTTTTTTGTCTTTTTTGCATCCAAAAAAAATGGTTTGTTTACATTACAAACAACATTTAAAGGGTTAAAAAATGTGACAATTATTGAATATTTGGTATTTTTATTTATGGCTCAAGTTGATGAAATAGAAAAAAATGTAAAAGAACTAAAAACAAACTGTATGAATTTATTTATTTATTTATTTTTTTTTACATTATTCCACAAATGTGCCAAAAACGCACACTTGGTGCGTACTAAGGGCCTTGCTGGACAGGATACCAGAGGGTTAATCTAAGAGTTTATTGCAGTGGCTCCCAACCATTTTTGGTTCGTGACCACATTTTAGCATCACAAATTTCTGGCAACCCTAGACATTCAAAACGGAGACTTCTTTTTTTTGGCTAAAATTAATTTGTTTTTCACCACGTAATAGGTTTCTGCACCATGTTGCAAATAAATGTTAATTTTAGACACATTTAGTCTAAATAATGTATATTATTATGGACGGAGGCGGTAAAGCCAGGTGTAGATTACTGCACAAAGTGAGAATTTTATTTTCCTTGGTCAGGATATGTACAGTCAGTCCAGCTTGGATTTCCAAGGCTGACAATTAATACTGAACAAACAAGAACTCAAACTATGAATTATGAAAGAGCTGCAGCATCTGAAACCGACCACAATGAACATTTGACAGATAAACAGAACCACAGTGCTTCAGTTTCAGACTCACAGTTTGTCATGTCTTTTATGGATTGGGATTGTCTCTCTCAAGTTACCATATATTTTTAATTAGTATGTTTTTTATTTTTATCAATTTCTAGAAATTTCAGGCAACCACATTTGAATTTCAGGCGACCCCACGTGGGGTCCCGACCCCAAGGTTGAAAAACACTGGTTTATTGGGATAAAAATTCACTAGAAAATGCAAGAAATTTTAGATTTGAATACATCATTTGAACCACACCAAATAATTCTAGGGAATGTATGTTTAAAGGGATTGAGTAAAAAAACTATATATATGCTTAGAGTTCTTGTATTACTAGCACATAAAATTATTACAATAAACTGGTTTAAATGGCACCCACCCACTGTGGACCAGTGGATCCAAAGACTGAGAACTGTAGATTTAATGGAAAATATAAAACCTGCAACTCTGGATGAATATTTACTTGGAAAGATGGTCTCCTGTTAAGTCCTATATGGCAAAGAAAGTATGTTGCTGACCTGTGGAGGGATGTATTTATTTTTCTCTTTCCCTCATTCTTTTTCCTGCATATGTGTATGAGTGGAAAAAAATGAAAGTGACAAGAATTGTTCAATATGTATGAGATTGAACTGTATGTCAAGGAATTTGTTCTAATAAATGTAAAAAAAAATAATAATAATAATAATAATAATAATAATAATAATTTACTGATCAAATAGATAGGTATTTATTTTTAACGTTTGTTTACACAGAAGTATTTTTGTGGTGACATTCAACTTGATATTTCCTTACATTTAACCTTGCCTAAGTGATTTATCACCATTTATTCTAATGTCATCCTCTGCATTTTGCATTTTTCTGTGAAATTCAGGTCTTTTCATATATTTAATTCACTGATCATGTAGATAGGTATTTATTCTTAATACTTCCCAACCTTATTATCATTTATAATATACATAAAAACAAGTATTTACAACTACAACTCCATGGGTTTTACTGGTGAATCAATGTTGCAGAAGTTGATGGTGTTTCCATGTTCATGATACAAGATAATATACTTTATTCTCACAAATTAAAAAAAACAAACAGTGTAATGAATATAGAACATAAGCATTGCCCTATAGGTGTTGGGTTGCACAGGCTATATATTGCACATCTTAGGCCAATATCGCACCCACATTATTGCACATAAGTCCATAAAACCTAAACAATAATTAAAATCAATAAATTATATTAGTTGCCAACAGAAAGAGGAAGCTGATTATAAGGTTTTTCTGTTCACTACGGAGCCTCTGAACATCCAAATGGGTCATATCTGACTACCATGAAAAGCACAGAAACTGCATTGTACCAGAATTATTTCAGTAAATTGATAGGATTAGTGGATCAACAGGTATTATATATTTTAGATCAGTAGAGGCTTCTGGTCGGCTGCATCTGTTTAGGTCTTTAACAGTTACTACATGCTGTATTTTTGTTTTTTTCCATTGCACATAAGTCATTCTAAAGGTGTGAAATTAGGTGTTTTTTTTTAACCCATCTGCTGGTCTGGACAGATAAATGAGAGTCCAAATCTACTGGCATGAATCTGAGACACTTCTTTGTCATGTGTAATATTATTATTTATTTAAAGGGACAGTGCATATTAATGAACATGTAAATATGCCAGAATTAGCCAAAGGCTTCTTTCCATCTGTGGTTCCTGGCAGGTCAGAGGAAATAATATTATTGTGACAAAAAAATTATGCTTAACAAATACAAAAAATTTACAACACAATAGAAGAACAGGACAATTGGCACAAACTAATGACTGTAACAAAGAACAATGAAAAGACACAGAAGCATAAAATTGGTGCCGACAGACCTGGTTTGTTTTTAGCCACTTTTTTAGATTGTCTTTAAAAGTGTTAAAGGGGACATATTTGTCTAAACCCACTTTTATTAGTCTTTGGTTCATTTATTTGTGTATTTGGACCCTAATAGTTCATAAAGTTTGAATTGGGACCCTCCAGGTGCTGCAAAGCTATCTTTATATTCATTTTGGCAAAAATCAAGTGGATTTCTACAACCTGTTTTAATTCCTTCTTAATTTGTAACGTTTTATAACTAGTTACGTCATGACATTTGCACATATAGGGCCGGATCTACTAAGATCCCAATTTGCGTGTAGTAATTTGTTTGCGCAACCTAGAATTTTGCGTGTGGGGTGTGACCACGGTTTGCTGGTGATTTACCAAGATTACAACAGGTGCAAAGTCTTGGAGACCGCCTTATTTAAATGAGAGTTTTGCGTGTGCTACTGGAGAAAATACGCTGTAAAAACTGCTCTGGGATCTGCCAGCACTAATGTGAACAGTGACTGAATGATCTAGACGCACAGAAATGTAACATTGGAGGAGTTTTGTCATAGAAGGTATTGCATGACTCATTCATTCATTCATTCATTCATTTATTTTTCATTTTAAAGGTGTGTGTGTGTGTGTGTGTGCGGGCGTGCGCAGGGTGGGTGGGGGAGTGTATTTGGATAGAATGACTGTCAGACGCACATCATTTTGTCACACTGTAGCCCAGGGGTCTCAAACTCGCGGCCCGCAGTATGTGAATTTGTGGCCCCCCACTTGATACCAAAGATTAATGTTAGTGCGGCCCACAAGTTTTTCTCACAGGATCTATTTTTTGTGGGGGAATGTATTTAAAAAGTAATTATTTATAGCTACTTGTTACGCTCCCCTTCATTAATGTTGATGTTCGGAATTCCCATGCTCGTGAACGCACCTCATGTAAGCGTGATTAATGAAGGAGGACGTGACAAATAAGTGACATAAAAATGTATCCTGTCCCAGTCACGGCTTTTTCAAAACCTACAGTGAAGAGAAAGATTAGCGACGAGCACAGACAATTCCAGGAGAAGTGGGAGATGGAATATATTTTTGTTGAGCACAGGGGGACCCCGATTTGTTTTATATACACAAAAAAAGTTGCCGTGCACAAAGAATACAACATCAAACGTCATTATTCAGCTTGGCATGATGTGCATCTTCAAGACATATTGAGGGTCTCAACTGCTTCCTCCTTCAAGCCAAATGTGGCTCATCTGTGCAAGAGGAAGAACTGACAGACGTCTGGTAGCAAGAACCCAAGGACCCAAGCAGAGCATTTACAGTTTATGTAGACCACAGGGAAATGTTTAAAATGCCCAATTCCATTTAAAACTAGAAGCACTCGGAGAGCGCAGACCTCCGCCAAGGCTGATCAGTGCCCCCCCCCCGATCACCACCAAAATTTAATCATTTCTTCCTTATCCCATTTCCAACAAACCCTGAAAATTTCATCAAAATCTGTCCATAACTTTTTGAGTTATGTTGCACACTAACGGACAGACAAACAAACAGACAGACAGACAGACAAACAAACCCTGGCAAAAACATAACCTCCTTGGCGGAGGTAAAAAGCTAAATATTACTCCTTTAAATATGGTCCAGTCTCTTATTTGAGCCGGAATCGTATTCCAGACCTCAGTACCTGTGACTGAAAACACCTGTTTACTGAAGGCTGTGTGTCTACATGGTACTACAGCCACCTCTGGAGGAGCCTCTGGTTACTCTCCCACTGGTGCTGGATTTGAACATCATGAACTCCCTCAAAAGCAGTGGAGAAAGTCCATACAAGATCTTATTGACAGAACAAGCAAGTTTACATTTCTTCATATTTTCAAAACTTAGAATATTGAATTTTTGTATAAATGAAGATGTATCCACTGTAACAGTGGGTCGCCGTTACATCCAGTATTAATTATATTAGTATATTGAATAACTGTATGTAAGAGTTAAATCACATAGCACAAAGAAATAAACACACGATATGCTTAAATGTTTCATTATTGAATATTGTTTAGAGAGTAATTCTGTGATGGAGCGGGTCCAGCGAGGGGGTGGTGAGTGTGTAAATTGTGTTTCCCCTGTGGAAAAATGGGGTAGTCAGGTCACATGCACAGTGCATTTTTGTATATGTGTAGGTCATTTAGTGTTGGATGTTGGTTGGTGAAGGTTGTGTTGGTTTGACGCTCTGAAGAAAATAACAGAAATTTGTATTTTTTGCAAAAATTTTGGGTCCGTGCTCCTTTTTAAACGCGCCTTGACCACTCCAGCTATCACATCCACCATGAATACACATACACTATAAGAATTATCTTCATTATCTGAGAGGACCTGGAGAATGTTGTCCTGAATTTACTCCTCTGCTGTTGAAAGAACAAACATTACACAACACCACAAATATAGAAACAGTATTGGTTGCATTATAATTAGAATATTATGTAAAGATGTAATTATCTTTAGACGCATGTAAATAAGTTGATGAGTTGCTTTGTTTTCTTCCTACACAGACTTTGTATAATATCACAGAACAGATTCAAGTTATTTATTTGTGTCTGTAAATAGAACAGCTTTGTAAAATCCTTCTCAATACATATTTTACAAGTAACACAATCACAGACAGTAGCAAAACACAAAAAAAGACAATATGTTATAAGGACAAGGCTGTAGAGCTGAGACAGCAAACCACTCATGGTTTTTGGGATTGACCTGGGATTAATCTCTACTGGAAACAAAGTCAAAAAAAAAAAAAAAAATGTTCAGATTGAGTTTTGCTTTTAGGTTTTGTACTTAGGTACTTTGAGTACTTAGAAAAGCGCTATATAAAACCGATGTATTATTATTATTATTATTATTATTATTATTATGTAAGATGCTGCAGCAGCCTCAGGGGTTTGGTCAAATCACCTGATTGCAGGGAAAAGAAGCTGTAATAAAAAACAGTTGAGTCAAGAACCACCTACAATAACAGGCTGGTTTAAGGCGATGCATGACATTTACTTTGAGACTAAAACAGACGGGTTTGAGAACTGTTGGAACTGATGGACTGAGATTATGAATTCACATAGAAGAGACTTTAAGTAAAATGAGCATTAATTGTATATTATTTTAATCCCCCTGACTAAGGCTATGTTCACACAGCAGGTCTTAATGCACAATTTGGATTTTTTTTGGTGAAATCCGATTTTTTGTGTGCTTGTTCATATTAGACATTAAAGGTGGGGTTATACCTCATTCATTGTCCTCCAACCCCCCCCCCCCCCCCCCCCAGTTTTGGACTAGTTTTCTTTAAAAAAGATCAAAACTAGTCCAGTTGAACCCAGAACATAGAAAAATGGAGTTGTCAGTTTTTTATAGGTTATTATGCTATTATGCTATTATTTTTCTTTAGATCAAATTGATGTGTATGTGGAACCTGAACTAAAATGAGTTTGACAACCTTGACTGTTAATACTTGAGTGCAATTTTTGCACTTCGCAAATTCATCCCATGGGTCAGATTGGACCTTTTGGTGGGCCGGTTTTGGCCCCCGGGCGACATGTTTGAAGCCCCTGGTTGAGGGATGGATGGATGGATTTATTTATTTATTCATTTATTCATTTATTCATTCATTCATTCATTCGTTTGTTATTATTATACTTTTTTTGGTCTTTTTTGTGGGAATGTAATGGTTTGAAAACAAAAGTACACATGAGAAACTGAACCTGTCATTTATTTTCTTAATAGTATTGGTTAAATACCATACACCCATCAGCCATAACATTATGACCACTGGCAGGAGACGGTGTATTAATTGTGATTAATTCATGACAATGGGATTTTTCACTGGGTTGGATATATTAGGCTGTAAATAAACATTTAGTCCTCAAAGTTGATTTGTTGGAAACAGCAAAAATGAAAAGAGCAGGGATCTGATTGAGGGAGAAATTGTGATGACAAAATCCCAGTCACAAAACATGAACGTATAAACATTATCCTTTTACCTTAAATACCTTGGATTCTGTTGGGTTTCTGTAAATTGGCTTAGAGTCTGGTTTTGACCAACTCTATATATAAAATGTCAAGAGAACTTTTTTTGTGATCTGGCGCTATATAAATAAAATTTGATTGATTGACTGATTTAATTGGTTTTCCCCTGTAAGTCGCTTTGGAAAAAAGCGTCTGCCAAATGCGTAAACATAATATACAAATATACTGTATATAAAACATGCGAGTGAAATTCCTCTAAAAATCTGCATAAGAATTCACTCAAAATGTGTTGTATAATTTCCAACATTTAGTACATACACTTTGCACAAGAAAACATTTAAGTGTTTAACTATATCAAATATGACCAGTTTGTGTTTTTGCAGAAAGATAAACTAAGCATCAATTTCCAGTTTAGTCCAGGCTTTCTACCGTCTAATCATGTGTCTGAAATTACTGCACAATAATTTTAAAACATCACAATAATTTGACCACAATTAAGCTGATTATATTATTTTTAATCTCCTAACGTGTTCAAAATATTGGATCCATTTGCTGATGTTTAGCACAGCTGTGAAAATTGAAAGACATTCAGCATTTCATGCACCAACAATAACTTTTCACACAGTTGGAAAACGCTGAAAGAAATCCAACATTTAGTAACTCTGATGTTATTTTTACACCTTCATGACATGTTGAATTTCTTCCAGCATTTCATTATGAAGGGAGATGTTTTGTTTCAGCCCTTCTCTGCTCTTTGCTCTCCGTTTCTGGCTGTTAATGTTTTCACATTTGCTCTTTGCTCCGTTTTAGAAAAAAGCTGCTACCTCCTGTAGTCGTGAACTTCCTCTAATGTTCTGGCAGAAAGTAGAAAAGAAAGAAAAGTCCTTGTTAAATGTAATGGGAGAGAGAAAAGTAGACAGAATCACAGTTAAAGTGACCTTTAAGGAAAGTATTTGTTTAACCCATAAAGACCCAAACCTTCACTGGTGACCAAAACCATCTACTGATCTGAACTGGTCGATACCTGTTGATCCACTAATCCTATCAATGCATGTAAATAATTGGTGTAAAATACAGTTTGTTGTCTTTTCATGGTCATCAGACATGACCCATTTGGACGCTCAGAGGCTCTGTAGTTACCATGGAAACACCATCATCTTCTACAACATTGTGAAACCCAGTAAAACCCATAGAGTTGGATCAATGACAGTGGATGGACACACTTGATTTGTGTTCAGTTAACAATATCTTTGCTGCAAAACTCAGTTTTTCTTCAGTTTGTCTGTTTTGAAAGAGTTAAGCAGGGTACACACACAAAGCTAATCGGGCTCGTTTTGTCCCCCTTCCTGACCAAGGACGGCAAACGCCAGATTATTTTACGTTTTATAAGATCATCCTATCAGATTATCCTGTGGTCTGAGGTGTGTTAAGAGTGAATTTGTCCCAATAATTGGCTCTGAAACAGGTCGGGGCTGGCAATTGTAAATATTAAAGTTGTTCAATATTTGCGACCAAAAATCTTCGTGTGTGGGGAAAGCTGACGACTCCTGAGTCATGACTCTGAATTGTGACGTGGAACAGAATGTAGCCAATGAAGAAGTGAGCTGACTGAGGAACAAGGAAGCCAGCATTAGTAAGTGAGTAAAGTTTATTTATCAAGATAAATTCTGACTGAAAAGTGCTTTATATGTATTAGGTTTGTTAAGTTACGTTGGGGAGCTGACATGGGAATTTATGGTCAGTAAAAAGATAAGGTAAGGGGGTGGGAGTATACAAGCTGAACTTCATCCCACTCCTTTTCAAATATGTTTTCTTTTTTTTTCTGTTTTTACATATTGTTTTTCCTTGTTGTATTTGGTTTTAAATGTTGCTATTCAAAATTAAAAAAAAACAAAAACAAACAAAATTACTGAGAGCCATTGAAAACTATGATAAAAGGTTAAAGGTTAACCTTCACTTTTATTATCACTGGAGGGAGACTCAATCTCTGCATTTTACTCATCCTAATATACAAACAGTCTAACACTGGCATTAGCACATTAGGAGAAGTCACATGCTGTAACACTGTATAATAACCTATCTCTTTCTGATGTTTAAACTCTTGCCATCACCTTACATTCACTATGCATTTAAATGTCATTTAGCACCTCTAGCATAATTAAGATTACAGTTTACTCTAAACCTTCAGTTTATTTATCTAAGTCTGTTTTTATATTCCTAATTTATTATGCAGTGTGTTTGCTCTTGTGTTGTTTTTTTTGTTTTTTCTTTACTGGATCTCATGCTGCTGCTGCACTGTTATTTTCCAGTTCCCATCTATCTAGCATTAGCATTAGCATTAGCACGTTAGGAGCAGAGAGCTGCCGCTGAAGCCGCTCAGGGACTGACTCCAGACCCTCATCAGCACAGTGGTTAAAGTCACCGACCTGAGAAATAATCTATATGTGCCTGTTTTTAATGGTGTGGGAAACTGGAAGAAGCCCACAATGATAACATATGCCATAATTGTAAGTATATAACAGATGTTCATTTTGAGGGCTTACAAAATGCCTCAGTTTTGTTTCACTTAATGTGATGCTGCTTTTTTTTTTTTTTTTTTTTTTATAAATTGGGTGCTTTGATGAAACTGGTCCTAAAAACAGGACATGGGGGATAAAAACTCAGACCAGATGTAGACTAATGTTAGGAAGCAAGTTTGGAAGCTCTTGGGTCAATTTTAAAAAATAAATACTTACTGAGATAAAAGAGAAACTATTTTTCAGATAAAAAAAACATTTTTATATTATTTTACCTCATATTTATTACAAAAATCTATGTAACATTGTCAAAAGGACACGAAAATTATGCAGTACTATTTTTTTGAATATCTCTTTATTCTCTCGCAGATACATTTTGGGAATTTAACTACCGTACTTTCTGGGCTATAAGGTGGAATATAAGCCGCACCTGACTAAAAGCCACGGCTGACTAAGTCACACCTGACTATAAGCTGCAGGTGTCCACGTTGTGACATGAGATATTTACACAGAAAGATGGTAAACAGAAAGATTATTTAAGTATTTATTTCCATACCTTAACTGTTTTTTTTCCAAACAGTGCCTTTAACACATCAGTAAAACGGCAGGAACAGGCTGGTTCAAAAACCCAGAAAAGTCACTGATCTGTATCTTCATCTTCCTTTTGTCATTGAAACCACTGCAGTCATCATCTTCAGTGTTGGAGTTGAACATCCTCAGAAAGGCTCCATCACACTCCTTCTACGTCTCTCCTCCATTGTTGCTCAATGGCACTTCGGTGCTGCAGCTCTATTTCCTTCTTAGACAGACGCATCAATTGCTTTTAACTTCAAAGCTGCATCATATGCATTTCTTCGTGTGTTTTCCATGACGAGGGTTTGTGCATGACACGCAAAATGATTGTTAAAAGTTAAAATTAAAACTTCTCCTCTCCGCATCACCTCTTCCACCTGTCTGTCTCACTTTTGCGCTTCCTGCTAGAGCGCCCCCTGGTGGCCATTAGCCCGTATAAATCTATACTCGAGCTGCATCGCTGTATAAGCCACAGGGTTCAAAACGAGAAAAAAGTAGCAGCTTATAGTCCGGAAAGTATGGTAATTATGCAAGGCAGTGTTTCACAAAAATGGCTGCTGTTGGAAAATCATTTGCAATTTATATATGTTTAAATGGGCAGGTTCTGCATGTAACAAGTGGACACAATGGGTTACACACAAAACCTGGAATAAGATTGAGATTCATGAAAAACCTACATGTCTGGATTAGAAAAACCACTAGGATCACCAAATCTAACAGTGTCTTTTTTTATAGTCTATATAAGACCATTTACAGCCATGTTTCCAGATCAAATGCACTGACACCTAGTTAGCTTTTCATGTCTCAATTTTGGTTCTATTTTTGGCCCCAATATTCTATTAAAAATGCATAAATTTTGGGATGGCTCAGAGCAAGAGTATATAAATTTTTTTTTTGCATTCATCTGAGGTCATCATTAGGTACATCCTGGGGGGAAATATGTCTAAATTTCTATTTTATTATTGGGTCTAAAAAGCTGGAAAAGTGCCAGATACCAAAATGTACCCAGTTTCATAGAAGCACCCAATTTTATTTGATTGCAATTGATTTAAATACCCTACATTTACATTTCTGCAATGTTTGTTATTTTAGGACCATAAATAGGAACTGCATAGTTTCTTAAACTCTCACTGAGGAAGAATAATAAGGGATTGAGCTTTATTGACAACTGATATGACTATTTTCTTCACAATAAATGTCTCATAGTGAAAATAACATTCTTTTATAATGTGAACTTTATCATATTTTTAATTTTGATGTTGAATGGTAATCTTAAAGACTGTCAGGGCTAGCCTGTCATGTCATCAAACCGTATTGAACCCACCCCACTACAGATAAATGGTTGTGTTTGGTCTGGTCCAATTTACGCTGTGTGGAAATCAGTCTGAATGGGAGTAGGGTTAGACTGAGCTGCCAGAGCAAATGAAACATTTCTTGACAGGATCGTATCGGAGAATTGATTAGTCAAGGATGTGGTTTTGGACTCTTTATCTCAAGCAAAACCTGCATTGTAGCAGGTTAGGCAGCATTAGTTAAAAAATAAACCACCTAAACTAGTGAAAATGTAGATTTAAACCTGAACTCTTCTATGGTACTTCATAATCCAGGCTCTAGGTAAGTTGTGTTATGGTTTTACAGGCAGGGGCTGACGCATAGAGGAAGACGGTCAATAAAAATATGTCATCAGGTAAATAGTGTCAGTAGGAGCTGGAACAGAGATGAGCAGATCGGAGTATTCTCAGCAGGTAGGTTGGAGCAGGACCGTCACACAAGACAGAAGATCAGCAGGAGCAACACACCAAATATGAACCGGTGGCGTAATCAATCTTACAAGGGTTGGTTCACAGGATGACAAAACCACAGAGCAAACAAACAGGAAGTGGCGGGGCGGGCAGACGGAGTCGTCAATCCAAGAAACTCTTAGGCAAACAACAGATGATGAACAAAACAGGTCAACTTAAACAAAAGAGGAGGCAAGTGACGGTGAAACGGGAAGAGGTCAGCGACAATGTTGAAATGATGGTATGAACGATGAGGACTCATTCTGTAAACAGAGGAATAATTATTACATCTCTGCCTTGTTTAAGTAAATATGCGTTTGTTTGTTTGTTTTTTATTCTCTTTTTATTGAAAGAAAATTTTTCTTTTCATACATTGAAAAAACAAACAAAAACACAAACTATGTACATCCAGAGAGTGGTTATAAAAAACAAAACGAAAATATTTACAGCAGCTCATTATCGTCCTGTCATACAAGATCTCAAAGTAAAGAATCAATGCAAAAATAAAGATAAACAAAAACATATTTCCTTCAGATGATTTTGGGTTCATATTCATACATTCATCTCAGCAAAATCAGATCTCAAAGGCTTCACATATCTCACCCATCCCTCCCAGTGTCGCACAAAAACATCCATCTTCAAATTTACAGTAAAGGTTATTCTTTCCATCCTATAAATTCCCATGGTTATGTCTATCCAATTATTTATTGTCGGTTCTTCTTGTGTCATCCATCGTTTAGTTATTGCTTTTTTTCCTGCAGCTAGTAATATACCGAAAAGGTATCTGTTTATGTTCTTGACCTCTGGAGAAATGCATCCCAAATACATTGTTTTGAAATCAAAAGGTAAATAGATATTAAGAATGATTTGTATGGCTTTATGTATTTCTTTCCAATAATGGTTAATTTTTGGGCATTCCCAGAATATGTGGAAATGATGTGCAGTGTGGCAGCTACAATTCCTCCAGCATTGTGAATTCCCATATGTGTAGTGTGACTTATGGCTAGGGGTAATAAAAAAACGAGTTACGTTTTTCCAACAGTATTCGTTCCATAAGTGAGACTTTGCACTTTTCCATTGAAATTGGCAGATGTTTTGCCATTCCTCGTCCGTTATGTTAGACCTCCCTCTTTCTCCCATTTATCTTTTATGTAAATGTGCGTTTCTATAAGTTTCTTTTTTGTGTGTGTGTATGGGGGTATGACCACAGCATATTACTGTGTTTGGTTGAATATTCATAGTTTGCAAAGACTATGCATTATAACAAATAAGCAGTGTTGGGAGTAACGAGTTACAAAAGTAATGCATTACGGTAACAGATTACTTTTTGCAGTAGTGTAAGACATTACTAATCAATTTTCAGTGATATTTTACTCAGTACATGTCTAATAGTGCTTGTGTTACAACACACTTTTCATCCATAATGTAATTACTGAAATGAAAACAAAACAGCAAGAGTGTGAGACCTTAAGGCATAGGTGTCAAACACGCGGCCCAGGGGCCAAATCCGGCTCACCAAAGGGTCCAATCCGGCCCATAGGATGAATTTGTGAAATGCAAAAATTACACTGAAGAAATTAAAAATCAGTGGTGTAAAAATAACTTTAATTCAGGTTCCACATAAAGATGCATACGGAACAATTAGTTCTCAAGTGGATCAGAGCAGTAAAATATTATCATAATATCCTATAAATAATGAGAACTGCAAATTGTCTTTGTTTTAGTGTAAAAAAGTTAAATTACATGAAAATGTTTACATTAACAAACTATACTTTTGCAAAAAACTGGAATAACCTGAAAAAGTATGAACTTTTGCAATTTTACCAACATTCTGTTATGAAATGTTCTGTGCATTTGTAGATCCACTGTGATCTGTAAGTTATAATGTACATGTATAAATGATAAACAGAGGCATAATATATTTTTAAATTGCATTTACTTTTCTTAAGACATTTCAAGTTGTTCCTATTATTCAGATTTTTAAGGAAACTTTGCAGATTTGAACATAATCATCATTTAATTTTACTTTTTTCACTGTTATTATTTTCCTGGTCCGGCCCACTTGAGCTCATATTGGACTGAATGCGGCCCCTGAACTAAAATGAGTTTGGAATCCAATCCTTAAGGAATCCAAAATGCATTTGTAAAGTTCTGTTTCATGTTGGTGTTCAGCCTATGGGTGAAGACGACTACATGGCTGTATGCTCATTACTAACCCTAACCCTCCTTTAAGAAGCTAGTTAGCATGATCCCTGTGATCAGCAATGACAAGGTAAGCTAATGTTTCTATGACTAGTTAGAAATATTAATTGATTGCGGATTTATCTACCGGCATCCTCAGCACTGCAACCCTCGTTTCAACATGTAAAATGGTTAAAAAATGCAAGTGTTTATCACAAGAGTCTGTAACTCAAAAGTAATACAGGAGTCATGTAATGCATTACAATTCTGAGACGGTAATATTAGTCGCTTTTCCATTTATGCTCAAATTGCGCAAATATAACTTGCGCATAAAACTTTACCTAATGGAGAAAGGACAATTTCACCAAAACTCTTGTTTTTCGATTAAAAGTTTTTGTGCTGGCAAGAGATAGTTTCTCAGGCATAGCACAAATAGTATATTGTGTAAAACTGCAATGGAAAGACCTTTTTTCACAGCTAGAGTCACGTGAATAAAAAAAAACCAAAAGGATGTTGATGGACGTTACAACAAACGAAGAAGAAGAGTTTTAAAGAAACATGGTGTGGTATGTGTGGACACACCTGCAAACAGAATCATTTTTTAATTTAGTACGAGATAGAGGGGTAATATATAATAATAATGAATACATCTGTAAATCAACACAATATTTACGTTTGTCGCCATGTTTATGGAATGACTTCTCGTGTCATTTTGCAATAATAAATAAACAAATCATTCCATTTGTGATTTAATGGAAAAACCGACATCAAACACTTCTGTTTTTTCAACATTTAGTAAATATCGGTAAAGTTTTGCCCATATGTCCAATGGAAAAGCAAGTATTGTAAGGTAAGGAATTACTGGTAACACTTTACTTGAAGGTCTAGTTTATAATGCATTAAGCGCACATTCATAAGACATTATAATGCATTTATAATGCATTATAAAAGTCATTACAACAGTTTATGATCATGTACAACAACTTACACCAACGTTAATCAAGTATTATACGTGTAGGCATAATGTATTATAAATTCAGCTTTCATAATGTTTTCTACATCCATACCAAAGTGACAACAGTGTTTGTAGGAAGAATCTCCAGTCCTGGGTTATGTAACACATTCTAACCATCATAACTCTAGCCACTTATAAAAACACAGAGAACTGCTGTGACATGTAGTTTCTGAAACTGAATAATGCCTTAGAAACATCAATAATAAGTTACAGGAGGACTTTAAGAGCTTTTAGTAAAGTGACAACACTGTCTAAGGTTATTAGCAAATGTATGATATTATAACACAAGTATGATGACGTATGAGCAGTATCTGCTGGCTCTAAGGAAAGTGTAAGTCCAAAATTATACATCAGAGTGTTCTTAATAACTCTTTATTTTGCAAAAACAAAACATTAAAAGAACAGACACAGTAAATAGAAGTGTTACATGTTGCTTTAACATAAATAAAAACAAATGTGGCAGCTCTAAATCTTTGTTATTTCAAACACATACTGTTTTGTTTTTTTTTTTTTTTAATAAACATGAAATCCCTAAAATAGATGGGTATAGGGACCAGTGACAAAACCTAACTGAAGTTCTCCACCTAAAAAAATAAATTCCTTCACACTGCTTTGATATGGATGTATAAAACATTATGAAAGCTGAATTTATAATACAGTATGCCTACACTTATAATACTTTATTAACCTTGGTATAAGTTGTTGTACATGATCATAAACTGTTGTAATGACTTTTATAATGCATTATAAATGCATTATAATGTCTTATGAACGTGCGCTTAAAGCATTATAAACTAGACCTTCAAGTAAAGTGTTACCGAATTACTTTTAAATAACAGTAATAAGTAATCTGTAATGTATTACAGTTTGGAAGTAGCTTGCACAACGCTGCAAATAAGGAATATGATACATCCACATTTAAAAATATTCCTGTGACATTAACACACTACAATAACCCTGGTAATTGTGTCATATGCGGCCACTTACTTCCTGGGCGACATTAGCATAATGTCTGGTTTGTCAATCATTACCTCCTGTGCGTCAACATCTAACTGTTCTCGGACGGCTTTGAAGAGAAACTGACATTTACGGGTTTGATATGAGACTTTGTTCTTATGAAGAGCAACTTAACAACTGAGAACAATGTGAATTTATCATTTAAATGTCTTTTTCTAAGTACTTTTCAGTTCCATTGAACAAGAAGTGGAGTTACATCAGAATTATCTACAGACAAGTCCTCATGAATCCTTTTTTCCTTCTATTTGGCCTGGGGGTTCTTCGTTTGCATTCAAGGTCCAGTAAGACACGTTTGATCTTTACAATACAAGTGCCAGTAAAAGTTAAGCCTAAAGATTTAAATTCACTCTAAAATTCATCCCCTCTCCCCAAGAACAATACCTCTATAAGCTCCAACACTTTGTGCACTTCAAAGGCCTTAAAACTGCAGCTTCTTTGTGCTTAAAACAAAGACGGCCGCGCTTTCTTCCAGGTTTTGGAGGGCAATATCAACAGAAAACCTCTAAAGAATTACAACCATAACTCTACAGAAAAAAAAAAAAAAAAAAAAAATCACCTGGAAAAGTTTTCACCTTTTTTCTCGGATTTCCCCCCGCAAAGTTGTTGAAACAAACGACTGTACGGATTGAGCTTCGACAAAGCTTGTAAAAAAGCGCCGAGAGTAAGTGAATGTGCCCCGTCTTATCATCTGCTGCCACTGCACAGATTAGTGCTGAACGGAATAGAAAAAGGTTGCGAAAGAGGGGGGAAAAAAAAAGAATAAAAGCTGCTCTCCACTATTAGAACAGACAGTTGCATTAGCTTTCTAATAAGAAGAGACAGAGCAATACTGAGCCCTGAAAAGCGAGTGCGAACCGTTTTCTCAGTCCTCGCAGGGTCCCACTCATACCCCCCCTTTCCTAACCCACCCACTGCTTTGCTCTCCACCCACATTTTCTCCTCTGTCTTTTCTACTTAAATCAGATAGCGGTTGGTAGCAGGAGAAGCATGTCATAGGTTTAACTCATACAGTATTAATTATACTCCCATCCCCTGACCTCGCTTGTACCGATAATCTACTTCCCACAACCCTTTTCTCTGAATGGAAGCTCTTATCGTTGCTAAAGTTGAACCCTTTAGCATCTGCTTCGCCCTGGTGCAATGTGATCCCCTTTGTCCTGTAGACCCAGATGATTTATGAGGCTTCCAGCTGGTATTCGTGGTAATATTCCGGATGCGTCGGACAGGGTGAGGGGAAAAAAATAAAAAAATAAAAAAAAAACTCCTTCTCACTTTTCACTTCACAGACTGACTGTATTATGGTGATGAGTCTGCAGTCCTGCAACGGCGTGTTCATTTGACACACAGGAGCTCAACCATGCAGCGCATAGATATACTACTGTTGACGTAGGTACGCAGGGTATAACATCACTCACAGATATGAACTTGCGGCCATTTTATTTTTGCCTTAAGGGAGTTAATGTAATATTCATCTTGTGTCTCTTCCAATCACTTAGTCAGCACAACACTTGCCACTCATCACGGTGACTTATCATTACCAAGGTGATATCCATAAAGCAACCGTTCACCATTAATTCATATGTGGTGCTTGAAACCGTTTGCTTTGACCACGTACCGGCAGTAACTTTACACGCTGGTAAATATACAAGTGAGCGTCACATGAGTCAAAGAGGGTTGCTTGAAGGATGTTCGGTATCACTTTACTTGAAGGTGTAGTTTATAATGCTTTAAGCGCACGTTCATAAGACATTATAATGCATTTATAATGCATTATAAAAGTCATTACAACAGTTTATGATCATCTAAAACAACGTATACCAAGGTTAATAAAGTATTATAAGTGTAGGCATAATGTATTATAAATTCAGCTTTCATTATGTTTTATACATCCATACCAAAGCAGTGTGAAGGAATTTATTTTTTTAGGTGGGGAACTTTTGTTAGGTTTTGTCACTGGTCCCTATATCCATCTATTTTAGGGATTTCATATTTTCATATTTATTAAAAAAAAAAAAAAAGAATGTATTTGAATTAACAAAGCTGCCAGAGCTGCAGAGCTGCCATATTATTTTTTATTTATGTATAAAGCAACATATAACACTTCTATTTACGGTCTCTGTTCTTTTAATGTTTTGTTTTTGCAAAATAGAGTTATTCAGAACACTTGGATGTATAATTTTTGACTTACACTTTACTCAGAGCCAGCAGATACTGCTCATACGTCATCATACTTGTGTTATAATATCATCAGTCATCCTGTAACTTATTATTGATGTTTCTAAGGCATTATTCAGTTTCAGAAGCTACATGTCAGAGCAGTTCTCTGTGTCTTTATAACTAGCTAGAGTTATGATGGTTAGAATGTGTTACGTAACCCAGGACTGGAGATTCTTCCTACAAACCCTGTTGTCACTTTGGTATGGATGTATAAAACATTATGAAAGCTGAATTTATAATACATTATGCCTACACTTATAATACTTTATTAACCTTGGTGTAAGTTGTTGTACATGATCATAAACTGTTGTAATGACTTTTATAATGCATTATAAATCCATTATAATGTCTTATGAATGTGCGCTTAATGCATTATAAACTAGACCTTCAAGTAAAGTGTTACCAGATTTTCTTCAGAAATAAAGTCAGTCAAAAGCAGTACTAATACATATGTGGTCTGAGAGAAATGTGTTATTACCTGTGACTGTATGTAAATAAATAATGAGCTTTACATGATCTCGCTGGTGACACATCCAGGGTGTGGGTGTATGTGTGTGTGTATACGTGTGTGTGGATGGATGCATGTATGCACTGGAAAAAAAATCAAATCTTACCAAGTGCATTTTACTCATTTCTCATCAAAATATCTCATCACATTTAAAATAAGACATAATCACCGAAAGCAGGGGTGTCAAACTCATATTCGTTCAGGGGCCACATTCGGCCACTTTGATCTCAAGTGGGCCGGACCGGTAAAATAAGAGCATAATAACCTATAAATAATGACAACTCCAAACTTTTCTTTGTTTTAGTGCAAACAAATAACATTAAAATAATGAAAATATGTCTTTTTACAAATTACCCAAACAAAAAAAGACTAAAATCACCTGAAAAAACTGAAATTTCTTTAGAAAAATAAGTGCAATTTTAACAATATTATGCCTCATTGTATCATTTATACATTCACAAAGACACAAAACATTTAGTAAAAGGCAGAATATTGTTAAAATTGCCCTTAATTTTCGTAAGAAATTTCAGTTTTTTCAGGTTATTGTCATCTTTTTTGTTTGGGTAGTATGTAAAAGTAAATATTTTCATGATTTAATGTTTTGTTTTGTTTTTTTCACTAAAACAAACACAAATATTTGGCATAATATTTATTGGCATAATGTAATATTTTGGTTTTTCACATTAAACCAAGAAGGACATTTGGAGTCATAGGTTATTTTCCTATTATTTTACTGGAGATCACATTGGTCAGTGTGTGGCCCCTGAACTAAAATAGTTCGACATAATTGGTTGTTCATATCTTCAGTGTAATTTTTGCACTTTGCAAATTCATCCCGCGGGCCAGATTGAACTCTTTGGCAGGCCGATTTTGGCCCCCGGGCTGCATGTTTGACACCCCTGACCTAAAGAGTAACTTTTCACTGAGATATAAGAACTTATTTTTAGACAATAGATCTGGAAAATCTTATTTCAAGAAGTCTTACCAAGATAATTTTCACCGATTTTTTTTTTGCCTAGTTCAATTTTTTTTTTTTTTTTTTTTTTTTTGCTTAACTCAAGCAAAAAAATCTGCCAATTGAACAAGTGAAAATTATCTTGGTAAGATTTCTTGAAATAAGATTTTCAAGATCTATTGTCTAATAAGTTCTTATAACTCACTGAAAAGTTGCTCTTTAGGTGATTATGTCTTATTTTAAGTGTGATGAGATATTTTGACTAGAAATGAGAAAAATACACTTGGTAAGATTTAGATTTTTTCTCGTGTGGGTGGATGGATGGATGGATGGATGCAAATACACATTTCATTAAGAGGGTGAATCTAAAACTTACTGAAGACACAGACTACATCTGCATCTACTAACACCAACATCAAATGCCATCGAGTATTATCACCTCCTTAATAAAAGTTAATAGTTGTGTTTGAATGCTGAACTCTGAATATCAAAGCAGAACATTAAGGTGTGATTGAATGTAGTGTAAGTATCTTGGCTAATATGTAGTGGAATACATGTATATATTATACAGTTTATATATATTATTTATATAAGCTAAAATAGTTTGGGGGTTGTATAAAAAACAACTGAAAGATTATATATGTATTGTGTAAATGATAAAGAAGGTTGATTATAAGTGGAAATTATAGCAAATTTTACATTGTATTTATATTAATTTATGTAGTGGATTATGATGTAGAATTATATTGCATATCGTCGCTGCCAGGTGGAGACCTCCTAAGTCCATTTTTGGTCTTTTTTTTTTTTTTTTTTTTTTTACATAGAAGGATTCTGTTGGCCAGTCTTCCATTGGCCTGAAGGTTTAGAAATATTTAACCAATGAAAAGTGTTGAAAACAGCTTATGACTACATCTCTGAACTCCATTCATTTGTTAATATATACACATTGTTTTTCCCGTTTCCTGAAAAATAACTGATATAATACTGATACAACAATTATTATATTTTTGATATGATCAAATACATGTTATATTAATATACATTAATATAGTTTGTGTGTTGTAATGAGTTGAATTTGGGGTACAAATGAGTAAATATAATGAATGAATAATTTTGCTTCAGCCTACTCCATTTACAAACTGATCTCATGAAATCGTGTTGTATGTCACGCCACTTCTTATGGCATTTGATGTGCTATACATACATATTTTCATTCTTTCGCGTGTTATTCATCGCCATTTGATCGTATGTCAATTTATGTCAAGATCTCCGGTTTACATATTCATAACCGCTAATCGAGTGGTATTGGACGTGGCGTGAACATACACGCAGAGAGCTTAGAATACAGATATACAGATAACACACCAATTATAACTGCCGGGTATATTTATGCAATTCATGACAAGCCATTTCGAACACTTTACGGAAATTATAACAATATTTGTATTTACTTGTTTTGTTCTACATGTTTCAAATAAAGATTTCATTCATTTTATTCGGAACAGTGACATTAAAGTCATTAAATGTATGAAAACACTATTTAGGGCTACCTGAGATTATTATAAAACTAGCTGACAGACCTTATATTTCAGTACAAATTCATGCTAACATCAGCTAATGCGGCTAAGATGTACTGATTGTTGTAATTGTGTACCTGTGAACTTCCTGGCCGACGTCTCCAGTGGTTCCTGTTCTTTTCGTCCTTAAACTCGGCTTCAGCAGGGCGTCCTGTCAGGATAGAAAAAATAAGTTTTATCCAATAAGCAAGAGCTGGTAATGTGTGACTCAGCTAAGCTAATACTAGCTGTCAATCAAAGTCCACAGAGCACAGCTAACGGATAGTTTCATTTCTTGGATGCAATATTAATGATATAAAAATTCTCCCTCTATACAGTTGTCTAGGAAGATTATTAATGTTTTTAATTCTTTAAGGAGAAGGGGTGGGGGTTTATGAGTTATGCTTCTTCTCCTTTTCGAATATGTATTATATGTCATATATTTAAGTGTTTTGTTTATTTATTTCTTCTGCTTTGACATTCATAATCGAAATAAATACATCAATCAATCAATCAGTCAGTTCGGCAGTGGGAAACTGACAACAGACCAAAACCATTGTTTGCACCCGGCTTCAAACATGTGCATTTCTGCTATAAAATCTGACATTTTAATATGGAGTCAGTGGGGATTGACTCTCTCTTGGAGCCAGCCCCCTAGTGGATATTTAAGGAACTGCAGATTGACATTTTACATGAGCGTCACTTCTCAGCGCCAGTGGTTGTAACCTGTTCAGTACCCAACCAGCCAAATCTGAACAATTAAAAAAAAAAAAAAAAAAGAACATTTTACATTAGATTACATTACAAATAAGCAGTATTCTCAGTCAAATCGGAAAAATTCAAAAAAAAAAAAAAAAAAAAAAAAAAGAAGACGACGAACATTATACATTAGATTACATTACAAATAAGCAGTATTCTCAGCCAAATCTGAACAATTAAAAAAAAATAAAAGAAGAACATTTTACATTAGATTACATTACAAATAAGCAGTATTCTCAGCTGTGAAACTCTAGCGGTCTGTAGCTTAGACCCAGTTGGATCTCTCAAGTGTCACATATTGATACAACCTGAAAAATGAATCCAGGACTAAATATGTGACTGTAATAGCATCAGACAATAGTGGACGGTGAATGTTGAGGGATGCAGTAGAGGATCATAAAGAATGAAACTAAACAAGATGATCGATATAGTCTTTTTGTTGGGTTTGTACTAAACCCATTTGAGCCACAAGAACTAGAATCCAATTCAGTCCGAATACAGTGACCCTTAAAAATAAACTGAGTTCCTCGTTCTTAACCCAGTGATGAAGGTCAACCCTCAGAGACTAGAACAATTTTTGTGGTATCTGATCTTCACCAGGTTATTTAGTTTTTAGAAGGCGTTTTTATATTATATGAGTCCACTTCAGTTTTATTTGGTTCATTTAAATCAGTGCTTCTCAACCTTTTTTGAACAAATGCCCCTTTGTCATCATGAGCCTCCTGCAGCCTAAAGGAGTGATATTTAACTTTTTTAAATGGAATTATGCATTTTCAAACATTTCCCTGTGGTCTACATAAACTGTAAATGCTCTGCTTGGGTCTGAATTCTTCATTAATTCAACTCCACAGGTCCATCTTCAACAATATTTCTGAGTAATGACACCAGAAAGGTAGTTTTGAGCGCTGGCCCTTTAAATGCACATGAGCCACTTCAGGCCCCGCCCCCTACAGGTTGTTGACCGTGCTTTCTGTCCCGTTCAGCCACTTGTGTTCGTTAATACAACCAACAGCTGAACATTTTAGGTCATCGGCTCAAAGTTTGGACATATTTTCAGTTTTTACTACAAATGCTGCTGCTGACAAACAATTATGTCGTACTCGGAGAAATGTTCGTCGGAAGTTTTGACCTGATATGTGCAAATGTCATAACTTGTTATAGACGTGACAAATTTAGCAGTAATTAAAACAGGTTGTAGAAATCCACTCGATTTTTGCCAGAATGAAAATTAAGATAGCTTTGCAGCACCTGGAGGGTTCAAATTTAAACTTTTTGAACTATTAGGATCCAAATACGCAAATAAATGAATCAAAGACTGATAAAAGTGGGTTTAGCAAAATATGACCCTTTTAATATGTATGTATTACCATAAATAACAGTATGTATATCTATGAAATCTACACAAAATGATGTATTTTAAGAAGGTAAACCTAAAATAATGTCATGCATGTGACAGTGACCTATTAAAATGTATGAGGTATGAGAGTAACTTGTCAAACTCATTTTAGGTCCGGGGCCACATTCAGCCCAATATGATCTCAACTGGGCCAGACCAGTAAAATAATAACAGTAAAAAAATAAAATTACATTATAAAAATGTTTACATCTACAAAATGTCCTTAAATAATCAGAATAACTTGAACAAACTGAAATGACTTAAGAAAAATTATGGGTTTTTTTTTTAAACAATATTATGCCTCAGTTTATTATTTACACAAACTTTTTGAACTATTAGGGTCCAAATACACAAAGAAATGAACCAAACACTTATAAAAGTGGGTTTATCAAAATATGACCCTTTTAACATATATGTATTACCATAAATAACAGTGTAAACCTACTGAAATGTATGAGATAAGTGAGTGACTTAGATCAGGGGGGTCAAACTCATTTTAGTTCAGGGGCCACATTCAGCCCAATATGATCTTAAATGGGCCAGACCAGTAAAATAACAACAGTGAAAAAAGTTACATTACATTATAAAAATGTTTACATCTACAAGATTTCCTTAAAAATCGGAATAACTTGAACAACCTGAAATGTCTTAAGAAAAATAAGCATGTTTTAACAGTATTATGCCTCAGTTTATCATTTACACAAACTTTTTGAACGATTAGGATCCCCAAACACACAAATAAATCTACACTGTACAAAAAAAATAAAAAAAAGTAATTTAACAGAATTTTCACTATTTATTTTACAGATTTTTCCTGTATTTTTAAGATACAGGAAAGTATCAACAAAATTGCAAAAACAGACTGTGATTTTACATGTCAAATGTAAAATAACGTGAAAAAACTGTCACTGTGAATAACCATAAAATTTCCATTTTTTAAAAGATTTTTTTTCTTTTTTCACAGGAAGAATACAGTTAAAATACATTTGCTAATGTATCATAACTTCACAAATATTTATTTTCTATTTATGAGATTAAACTGTTAATTTAAAGTTTAATACTGTTAAAAAAAAAATAAATAAATAAATGAGATAAAATTACTGACAATTAACCGTAAAAGAAGTATTTGTTCTGTAAGTTTAGCGAGACTTGTTTGTTAATTGACAAATATCTTGTGTAATTACGGGAGGTTTCACAACAAAACTGCTGAATAAATGTATTTTTGTAAATGTATAACATGTATTAGCCCTGATAAACTGTCCAAATTGCCATAATTTTATGAGATGGTTATTTTCCGTTATTTAACAGTATTTGTTTGGCACCCCAGCTGCGGAATATTACCGTATTTTTAGGTTGTTTTTTTTTTTTTTTTTAACATTGTATCAAAGACTAATAAAAGTGGGTTTAGCAAAAAATATGACCCCTTTAAACAGCCTCACAAGTCACAAAACACACAACATAATAAGAAAAAGTCAATCATTTTAAGCATTGCACTAATGTAAAAGTTAGATTTTCCACAGACAGGATGACCAGTAACTGCCAGAATTGGGGGTTGAATGATCGCAAAAGATGTGAGAACCTTCAATTACTGCCACCACAGGTGTCCACTGGGCTCAGGATGAGAGAAAATGGAGCAAACCAGTGTCAGGTCTTAGTGTTAGACAGCACGTACACGCTGCCACGGCGGGAAAAGCGGGGAACGGTGAGCTGAATCCCAACACCTGGCTCTAATGAGATTGGCATGCACACCCTGCAGCCATTAGCTTTAACCCAGCCGTGCAAAATGCAGATTCCTAGAGATGGCAAAACCAATAGGATTAGCCTCCGAGGTCTTTTGTCCACCTACTGTATTCCTCAGCGCTATCGTGTTATGTCAACCGCATGCACATAAAAGCCAATAATACCTCGAACCTGTGGATGAACCTCTATCATTTGGTTAAGAACGCTGTGGGAGTCGACTATCTTCGCGCGCAGAGATGCTACGTATTATTTTGTTTGTGTTTTCGCCTCTCTTTCTACTACACAGTGTGCCTAATGGTGAGTCTGCTTTTTCACAAGACGCCGTGTTACTCAACATCAAGCAATTAAAACTTTAATTAGGCTGAAATGAGAAACTGTCTCTGATGCTTAATTTCTCATTTACTCATGTAAGAGTGAGGCTATGAAATTTCATTAAGCTCCATCCACCAGGACAACCAATATAGATCTGCTACAAGAGTTGCAGCCGCTATCTCCAAATTCCTTGATTTATTCAAGCTTTGCAGTGAGAAAAAAACGTGGCAAATGCGAGCGTGTATTGAGGCTGTAGTTAGAGCAAATTAGAGAGCATAAATTTCACAGCCACTCTGATATGTAATTAAAACATCACATCATATTTTTTTGTAATATCCAAAAGTTCTATTTTTTGTCAAAATGCACATATCACACATTTTGTGGTGTATTTACACATACTATATCAGTGGTTTCCAACCTTTTTTGCCTCGTGACCCTATTTTAACATCACAAATTTCTGCCGACCCCAGACATTCAAAATGGAGACTTTTTTTTTTACTAAAAATTAATTTGTTTTTGATCATGATCTATACTATGTTGCAAATAGACATTAATTTTAGACGACATTTAGGCTATATAATGTATATTAGGCAGAAAAGTCAGGTTGAGATGACTGCACAAAGTGAGCACTGCAAAAATCTAAATCTTACCAACTCACAATCTCACAAAGATATTCAAAACGGAGATTTTTTTTTTTTGCTAAAATTAATTTGTTTTTGATCATGTAATAGTTTGCTATACTATGTTTAGGGATGGGAATCGAGAACCGGTTCTTTTTTGAGAACCAGTTCCCAGTAGCTCGATTCCTTGGAATCGTTTGCCTGCCTGCTTAACGATTCTGCTTATCGATTCCGCCTTCGTTGTGCATGCGCGATGACGTCACACGCACGCTGCATTGTTTTGGTCAGAACGTAGCCAACATGGCGTTGAGGCAGAAATGGTCTAAAAAGACGACACCAGGTCCACTTACTTGGAACACTGTCAAAGCTTCCATGTCTTCAAAAGGGTGGAATCCCTCCAATATCCTCAAATATTTGTCCACAGCATGTGAATCATTTACAGGAATGTCACGTACTTGATATTCTACTCAGCTTGTGAATGTAGTGGCAGAATGAACGCCGGGCCGGTTCCGGTGCGGGCAACAAACATCGTAACTCCTCAAAGAGAAGTTTCTGAAGGTAAGAAGGGAAAGGAAATGAGGTGCACAACAATGGGAGACAAGCCGAGCCGAGTCGAACCGGTTCCACATAGTAGAAATGCAGCAATAGAGGAATTAGTAAAGAGTCTGTAGTTTGACTTTTACTGCCCCCCCCCCCCAACCGGGCCATCTGTCATTATTTGTACATACTGTATGTGTTATATTTTCTGTGCAGAGATGGAAATATAAAAGACAGTTAATGCAAACACATCTGTTTGTACTCTTTTATTCCCTCACCCAATGAGAATCGATCTGAGAATCGCTAAGGAATCGGATCAATAAGTAATATTGATAATGGAATCGGAATCGTTAAATTCTTAATGATTCCCATCCCCAACTATGTTGTAAATAAACCTTGACTTTAGACAACATTTAGGTTATATAATGTATATTATTATGGACGGAGGCAGTAAAGCCAGGTGTAGATTACTGCACAAAGGGAGAATTTGATTTTCCTTGGTCAGGATATGTACAGTCAGTCCAGCTTGGATTTACAAGGCTGACAATTAATACTGAACAAACAAGAACTCAAACTATGAATTATGAAAGAGCTGCAGCATCTGAAACTGACCACAATGAACATTTGACAGATAAACAGAACCACAGTGCTTCAGTTTCAGCTTCACAGTTTGTCATGTCGTTTATGTATTGTGATTGTCTGTCAACTCACTACATATTTTTTATTAATAATTTAAAAAAAATAATAATTACTACAAATTTCAAGGGACCCCGTTTGAATTCCAGGCGACCCCACGTGTGGTCCCGACCCCAAGGTTGAAAAACACTGTACTATATATTTTTGGGTCTAAATTCACAGCGTTAAGAATCGCCTTCTTTTTTTTATCTGCTTCGCTGCAACAAAATTTACTCCAACTTCATAGCTCTCCTTAAATTTCTAAAGCCATTAAGAACTTCATGGAGATTTCTTCCATTAATTTTGATCCCTGCGATGCTCCAGAAAAGCCTCACCAGGGTCTTGATTGCCTGGCCACCTTGAGATAAGGGAAGTTAAAGACGCAGCCCTGCAGTAAAAACGATTTCTGTGTATTTTTACATTTTTTTTGAAACTCTATTTTTTGATTTCAAATACAGTAACAGTGATGCAAACCAATTATCTACATGAATGTGCTCGCTTTTAACAACGCATCGACCTGAATATTGATGCAGTCTTGTGCATTCGAATTTACATTTCCTCTGTGGGATACTCGACTGCATACAAAACAGACTGGATTCTCTCATTTTTAAGGCTGGTTCTTGCGTCTCAGGTTCAAGGACTGTGTCTACTGTTGCATAGCTTCAAAGATTTTTGGGGGGATGAAAGTGATAATCTGCTTTCGAGTCACTCCCCAGCTGCGCTTGCTTCTTGGGCCACACAGACACCATCGGAATCAAAAATGAGGATGGCCTTCCTGTCTGAGTCTGCCAGTCAACATGCCAAAGCATTTGCCTAATGAAAGGACTCCTCTCTTAAGACTAAGCAAATGCACTGAGGGGAAGCAACGGCACTGCAATGGAGAAGTCCATCAGTATTCCTGCCTCATACGGGATCTGAAACATAGAAACTCAGCCACACCCCGTCTCCTCCATCTGCCTTGTTTACAATCTAAACTCACCATGAACGTTGTTAGAGTTTTTATTTATTTATTTGCACATACAGTATGAAATAAGACAAATACATGTAAACATCTCTCTTGATGGAGAGAAGGGAACGAAAATGTGCAGGCGAGGTCGGAAACCCAAAAGGCTTATAGAATGACCTCACCTTGACTTAAGTGTACTTTAAACAAAAAGGAATGTCATTTGCATATTTTCCATGAAGTAGAGGGATAAATAAAAATGACATAAAAGAAAAAGAAATGCTAGTTATATATCTGTAAATATCACTTCTTTCAATAATATAAAGAGTAAAAAGAAATTAATAATAATGACAATGCAGTAATACCAGTTGTAATAGAAACACTAAACACATAGATAAATAAATAAATAAATAAATAAATAAATAAATAAAAGTGAGATTCCAAAGGCAAAAGAACCCTTATACAGCTAAATTAACTTCAACTAACACAACAAAAAGGGAATTCAAAACAAAACATGTGGCACTTAGGCAGATTTTTTGTATGTTGGATTCAAGTTTGGTCTGCATGTCACCACTGTTATGAATATAAGACACCAGCAGAATGGGATTTAACCTTCCTCTTCTGTTAGGGTCGGTACAGACCAGTGGCGGCTGCTCGTCTTTCAGACAGGGGAAGCTCATTGTCGGCTTACATAAAAAAAAAAAAAAAAAAAAAAAAAGTTATTTAAACATAAATTTGGCCCCTTTTTAAGAAAATGGTCAGTGACCTTATCGTACCAACTAAACAAGAAAACGTTGAAATTATGTTAAATTGAAACAAGGAAGTACAATGAGTATGTTTTATTTACAGTGCGAGAAATGAACGAGGAATTTCGTAGTGGTTTCTCTCTCTCTTTCACTGCAGAATGTGCGACAGTATTAAACTGAACTGTCAGTGAAGGAGTAGATCTCAAATAGCTGTCAATCAAACGGGATTCAGCCTTTCGACTGATCCTCCAATCAGCACGTGGAAGCCCTGTGTCCAGCCCGGCCAAGCTCCGCCCACAGCTCCATTCACCCCCAGAGACGCTGGGTGTCCAGGGGCGGGACAACATCGTGGTATTTATCCAATTACCATCCAGTTTTGAGGCAATGAAAAAAACTGTTCCACTCAGTCCCATTGAAGCCCAGAGACGCCTGGAGTCTACGGACAAATGCACTGAGCAGAGATGGAGGAGAAAACAGAGGCACGGGAATGGAGGAGAAGTGAACAACATCGAGTCTCTTGGTTTGTGATAAAGCTGATTCTGAACGAACTCATCTGTGAGATGAACGTGTTCGAACACATTTTTAGTTATTGAAATGTCAACACAACCGAACATATTTAACCACTTAATTTTTGTAATTTTAGGGGAAGCCAGGCTTTGTTGATTTGTTTATTACATCAAGACTTTTTGTCTTTGTCAGGAACCTCTATTTAAAAAAAAATACAAAAAAAAAAGAAAAAAAAAATCACTAAATTATGAAATGCTCTGGTTAAAATTATGACCTTTCTGTTGTCAGAGTTGGTTTCAACTCAGTTATAAATACAAGATTATAAAGCAATAATTAGAACCAAAACTGAAATCTCAAGTGCACTGTCAGCCAGCTCCTCTCACAGTCATATGAGCTTTTGGGGATTTTTCATTTCATTTCATTTCATTTATTAAGATCCCCATTAGCAACTGAAACATCTGTTGCTATTCTTCCTGGGGTCTCCTCTACCTTACATTACAATTTTAATTATTTACATTAATTTTACGCCCCCCCCCCCCACACACACACACACACACACACAAAAAACAGCCCAATGCAGTAATAAAACTAAATAAACTGAATAAGTGCTATACATTTATACTCATTCACCAAACAGTGGCTTTCTGATACAAATCATAAGACATCTGTCAGTATTATCAGTACTCTTTCCATTTCATGCCCATTGTATGCTTTGTTTTGTTTTTGTGCAGGTATACTGGATAACAAAGACGTGTATGTCCAGACATGTCAGGTTAATTCAGTATAGAGTTGGTGACTTGCAGAGTGCACATGGGGGGGTATACTGACAAACAAAAAGGCACACACCAAAAATATTAAAACTAATATTTTCATGGATAAGGAAGCCTAACAAGGTAACCAAGAGATGAGAAACAAACTGCATGATAGATAATTGTTTTTAGTGTTTTGTACAGCTGATTTAAGATCATCCTTTACCATATAAGGGATGGTAACAGAAGCGAACACAAGAGGAAGGTGAAGCTCAGTTAGTAAATCCATAAAGACCCAAACAGCCGCTGGAACTGAGACCATCTACTGATCTAAACTGTTTAATACCTGTTGATCCACTAATCCTATCAATACATGTAAATAATTGGTGTAAAATACAGTTTATCATTTTTTCATGGTCATCAGAAATGACCCATTTGGACGATCAGAGGCTCCATAGTTACCATGGAAACACCGTCATCTTCTACAACATTGATTCACCAATAAAACCCATGGAATTTGATCAATGACAGTGGATGGACACACTGGGTTTAATGTTCAGTTAATGATAGATTTGCTGAAAAAGTCACTTTATCTTCAGTGTTCTCTGTTTCAGATATAATATCCCTCAACTTCAATCTGAGCTTTTATGAACATCTACATGATCAGTGAATTAAAAACAGGAAAAAAAAAAAAAAAAAAAAAAAAAAACACAAAATATAGAGGATAATATTGTAATAAATGGTGACATATCACTTATGAAAAGTTAAATATAGAGGAACAAAAATCGTAACTGGCACAAAAGTAGCACTGGGTCTTTATGGGTTCATATCTTACAAAATGCACAGTTGTTTTTGCTCTTGTATTGCATTTATGGGTCGATCTGAATAAGTCTCATAAGGACATGAAATCAAGATGTTCAGCTTTATTATTTTTTTATATTTCTGTTTCAGTTTTCCCATGACATTGGGATGTTGTACAGGGCAGTGATTCCAAAACTTTTTTAGGTTGACACCCAAAAGAGTAATGTTGTGTCTCTTTGGGACCAAAATTCCAAAAGTATGTCATGAATTGACCCTTTGTTGAGTCTCACTTCTTAGTAACTGATGCAACACCAGCTGAACCACTCAGTATGTGACTTTATGGTGTTTTCTTTATTACAGTAACATGAAATAACAGGGAGAGGAACACTGAAGGGGCTAGAGGGAGTACATTCATTATATAGTGGTAATTTAACAAAAACACACTCAAAAAGTTAAGATATGAAATAATCGCAATCAGAATAAACGTAATTGCTGTTATATGTGTGCAACGAAATTAGGTTTTTCAGTCCAATACAGAATGAATGGAAGAATGAATGAACACATTTATTTTTGGTTTTACATCAGACATTGTTGCAATTGTAATAAACATAAAAGCTAGGGATGTCTGATATTGACTTTTTTGCCAAAAACCGATATGCCGATATTGTCCAACGCTTAATTTCCGATTCCGATATCTACCGACACCACTGCCGATATATGTGGGATATTAAACTAATTTTAGGTAACATCACATATCTCCTGTCATGGAATTAACACATCATGCCTAATTTTATAGTGATTCCCCATTGGATGCATTCTCAAATGCAACAAGGCTTTCAAAATGTAAACACTGTCTGTGCAAAGAATACATACTTCAACTTAAGTTGTGGAAAAAATGCCAGATTTATGTATTTTCTCTCCCTCCCTCCATGAGTCTATTACAGTGTGGCAACTCTCCTGTACAATTTTGAAAACTGCACATTTCTTTCAGCTACAAACAATGTTTCATTTACGCGTCGGTAAATGCCAGCGAAATCAAGGCATTATTTTATCAGTTTTAATGATAGGCAAAAAAAACGATAATGGTATTCACCGTTATTACATTTTTATGCCAATATTGGGCCGATAATATCGGACATCCCTAATAAAAACCAAAAAAGGAATAGGCTAGAAGCAAAAGCTTATTGTTTTGCCTATCCTTTTTAACTAATACACTGCTTACATCAACTTAAATGTGTAAAGCATCGAGCATTTACACCATAATAATAACAAATAAAAAAATTTAAAAAGTCAACAACAGTGTTCAATGACATAAAAATACAAGAATTTACAAAGCAATGATTAATATTGTACAGTATAAGAACACAAATAAAGAGGCTACGTTCACACTGAAGGCAACTGTGTCCCAAATCTGATTTTTTTTGCCCAAATGTGACCTGTGTCCGATCTGTTAAAGACAGTTTGAACAGCACAAATCCAATTTTTTTAAATCCAACCCAGGCCACTTTCATATGGGTGGGGAAGCAAAATTTACAATATTTTGAGGCAGGGATTCCAAGACAGTGTATGACCAATTAGTTTATTGAAAGTCATGAGAATTTATTTGCTGCAAGAAAATTGACATAATAGAAAATGTTTTTATTCTATGTGTCCTCCTTCTTTCTCAATAACTACCTTCACACGCTTCCTGAAACTTGCGCAAGTGTTCCTCAAATATTCAGGTGACAACTTCTCCCATTCTTCTTTAATAGTATCTTCCAGACTTTCTCGTAATAGTTTTGCTCATAGTCATTCTCTTCTTTCCATTATAAACAGTCTTTATGGACACCAACTATTTTTGAAATCTCCTTTGGTGTGACGAGTGCATTCAGCAAATCACACACTCTTTGACGTTTGCTTTCCTGATTACTCATATGGGCAAAAGTTTCTGAAAAGGTATGGATAATAGTGTTAGGTATGATTATGACATCAATATATGTTTGGTTTCAAAACAATTGACGTAGTGCCTGCTGAGAAAAAACAACTAAATGTTCATTGTAAATTTTGCTTCCCCACCCTGTATATATGTGTGTGTGTGTGTGTGTGTGTGTGTGTGTGTGTGTGTGTGTGTGTGTGTGTGTATGTATGTATGTATGTATGTATGTATGTATGTAATATATATATATATATATATATATATATATATATATATATATTTTTTTTTTTTTTTTTTTTTTTTTATTTTGCATTCAAACACTTTTTCTTTGAAAAGGTTTTTTTTATTGCAATTTTTTTTAAATTGAAAGTATTTTTTTATGGTTAGAGCAATAAAGAAACAAATCTACCTTCATAAAAAAAAGGTTCAATAAAAAAAATTCAATCGCATTGTTTTTTTTAATGCCTCAAGAGGAATAAAAACACTCAGGAAAAAATCTCAACTAAGGTTCTCATAATTCATGCATGAAAGGGTTAATCTTTTTTTAGTCTTCTTAGTCTTTTAAAACTAAGGCCTTTCCTCTGAATTTCACATGAATTTAATGTCAACATTGATAAACTTGTCCAAAAGCTGTTTTTATTTGGGAAAATTCCTTTACATGTCATATTTTCTACACATTTTCCTCTCTCCCAATAAAAACGGCCACTTCGGTTGGAAAACGCATGCACAGCGGATTAAAGTATGGCATTGGCTTTACTGAAACACCACGCTACAGTCAGAGTAAAAGCTGACACCCATACTTTTTTCACACTTTATCATCTTCAACATCTAAAAAGGTCTGTAGCAGTTGTTTATGTTAATGACTCACTGCGAAACCTGCAGCCGCTAATAAGGCACCGAAGGATTTTCAGTTTGCTCATTATTTGCATAAAAACATCAACAGGTGTGAAATGTTATTGCCTTGTTATGGCTCTGAGCTCCGGCAAAAAAATCAGTCTACAGCAACCACTACTTTTGATAAATGAATGTGAATCAGCCAGGATTAACCTTCTACTTTATGTGTAGTTTGTTTAATACAAGTGCCTTTGGTAGCGGGTGTATTCAGCCCACTTGAAAAGGCAGAAAAACAGGATAATTTTGAACTAAAGACCAAGATGTTGAGCCCGAGACCAGACCAGACGCACAATAATTGACAACCAAGGTTTCCATATAGAATAGTTACGCAATAATATGATAGATATAGCATTGCACAACCAAACCAGTCAATGTTCTTCCATTAACGCTGTAATAATCATCGTCTTTATGGTGAACAAAAGAGACTGGATGCACAGCGTATCTTTGATTTATCCTTCAAAGACCAAAGCAGCTGCCGGCAACTAAAAGCTTTTACTGATCAAAAATGTTTAATAACTGTTGAACCATGAATCCTATCAATTTATTTAAATAATTCAACTAAAATGTAGTTTATAACGTCCTAATTTGAAAAACAGGTGGGAAAAATATAATTTACAAGAATAAAGTTGTACCCACTCGCCGCATAATGGAGAACTTGGAAAATTTTGTGAGGTTTTACTTTCATTTGGGTTTACACATGGTGAAATACTCAGCCTATTAGCCCCGCCCACCACCAACACATTAGCATTAGTCGTCCGCTCCAACAGAAGTGAAAGTTGTTGCTTAGCTTGTTGCGTTCGCTGTAACTGGAAACTGTCATCAAAAAGGCTTACCATTTCTAAATTATGACCTTTTAATCGCACTATTGCAAATTTATTTTCAAAATAATATGTCTATAATGTCATAAAAGTAAGACATTTTCGTTAAATTATGAGTTTTTTTAACTACGACTTTGTCATATTATGTCTTTATTTGCAAAATATTACGACTTTCTCGTAAAATTATGACTGTTTGTATTCGACTTTATTCTCATAAAATGACAGGGTTTACACATGATGAAATACTCAGCTTATTAGCCCCGCCCACCATCAACACATTTGCATTAGTCGTCTGCTCCAACAGAAGTGAAAGTTGCTGCATCGCTTGTTGCGTTTGCTGTAACTGAAAACTCTGTCATCAACAAGGCTTAAGGCTTACCATTTCTAAATTATGACTTTTTAATCCCACTATTGCAAATTTATTTTCAAAATAATACATCTATTATGTCATAAAAGATATTTTTGTTAAATTGTGACTTTTTTAAACTACGACTTTATTGTCATATTATGGCTTTGTTCGCAAAATATTACGACTATCTTGTAAAATTATGACACTTTTTGTATTTGACTTTCTCATAAAATGACAGGGTTTACACATGATGAAATACTGAGCCTATTAGCCCCGCCCACCAGCAACAGATTAGCATTAGTTGTCCGCTCCAACAGAAGTGAAAGTTGTTGCTTCGCTTGTTGCGTTCACTGTAACCAGAAACTGTCATTTAACAAAGCTTAAGGCTTACCATTTCTAAATTGACTTTTTAATCGCACTATTGCAAATTTATTTTCAAAATAACACATCTATAATGTCATAAAGGATATTTTCGTTAAATTATGATTTTTTTTTCAACTACGACTCAATATGTCATATTATGGCTTTGTTCGCAAATTATTACGACATTCTCATAAAATTATGACACTTTTTGTATTCGACTTTATTCTCATAAAATTACAGGGTTTACACATGATGAAATACTCAGCCTATTAGCCCCGCCCACCATCAACACATTAGCATTAGTCGTCCGCTTCAACAGAAGTGAAAGTTGCTGCGTCGCTTGTTGCGTTTGCTGTAACTGGAAACTGTCAACAAGGCTTAAGGCTTACCATTCCTACATTATGACCTTTTAATCGCACTATTGGAAATTTATTTTCAAAATAATACATTTATAATGTCATAAAAGTAAGACATTTCGTTAAATTTTGACTTTTAAACTGACTTTTTTGTCATAGTATGGCTTTATTTGCAAAATATTACGACTTTCTTGTAAAATTATGACTGTTTGTATTCGACTTTATTCTCATAAAATTACGGCTTTATGTCGATACTGTTTTTTTTACTTTATTCTCATAGTAACAAGTGTTTTTATTTTCATATGTGTCCCTAATACACCATCTTAGATTACACTTCAACAACATGAAAAACATCTTAATTTTCCATCTAAATGTGATTCTACATGTGCAGCAGTAAAGTATATTTTCTTTACTATTTTATTCACCATTGAATGGAAAGTGAAGTTAAATCAACGAAAACTTCAGATATTTATTAGTTCTTATAAATTTACTGTTTCATGCCAGTTAACACACAGGCGTGGCCCGTTACCATTAAAGAGTCATCAACTGAGTAAAGAGAATAAGTATCCACTAGTAGAGACAATTAGACAGATAATCTATGGTCATATAGTGGATTCAAAGGAGTACATTTTTTATCTGCATTTTAAGAAATTATAGCAATGAAATCGATGTGCAAAGAACCAATTTTACAGAATCAAGGATGAAAGAAATCTATCCTTGCATCATCATCTGTTCATGCAGTTCTAAGACCAAACGGTGTTTTGTGGACTTGACATTTGACTTTTCACCAGAAAAATCCAACTAATTATCTTTGAACCCAGATGAACTTTTGCACCAAAGTTGAAGAAATTCCTTCAAAGGATTTGTGTTAATAAGACTGGGCAGACATGAAGTCACAGTAGCCTTGACCTTAGACCTTTGTCATCATTCCAGTTAATCCTTGCGTACAGATGAATAGTTGCATGAAAATGTGCAGTACTGTGTCAAAATTTCTGATTTTATGTATTAAATGTAATGGAGGTTCGACCAAATCACACACCTTCCTACAGAGATGAACCAAGGACGCATCTGTACAGAAAATGTCCAAGTATGGAAATACAGTCTACTCTCGTTATACCGCCAACTTCTGTTCACGGCCAAATTGGCGGTATAGCGAAAATGGCGTTACAACGGGTTGCGTCCATAATGTGCATGTCTTTACTATATGATGTCTATGCTGCCTCCGTTAACCCGTTCTAATTACGTTTCTAAACAAATCTTGATTCTGATCATTTAAAGTGGGGAAACATTTTAAACATTATTATACCGTGTCGGGAAATGACACCCCATCATCTTGAGGCTTTGGCTTAATCCCACGTCCTCTTCCCGACATCCTGACCTACTGAGTGTTCTGTGATAAATGAACGGTGGCCGTTCCGTAGACCTACTCGTAGCTTGTCGCGATCAGCGTCTGGCGCGTTTGTTTCAGTGCATTGTTAAAATTTATGTGTACTCGATGGCAGTCACGCTGGCGGTATAACGGTCGGGAAATCAATGGTATAAGTGTTGTTTGTGCATGGAACTGGGCTGGCGGATGGCGATAGGCGGAAATGGCGGTAGCTAATGGAATAATGCATTGGGGATTTTTGTGCAATGGTTTTGGTCGGCGGTGAACAAAAATGGCGGTATAACGGCAGGCGGTTTAACGAGAGTAGACTGTAGGAGCTTTAAATAAATTAACTGATTACATAGCTAATAACTCACGATATATATATATATAAAAAAAAAATTAAAAAATAACCCTTCAAACACTTAACAATAACCAGTTTCAACACATGCAAACACATACAGGTGCATCAATATTCACATATATTCCAATTTATAACAATGTACAAAGTGAAGGAAATCAAAACAATTACAGCTCTGGAAAAAATTAAGTGACCACCGCAATTTCCTGTGAAATCAGCATGTGTGCATGTATGACAGCCATTCCATTCATGTGTCTGTTGAATTCCAACACAAACACGCCTTATTCTACAGAATAAACACCTGATCCATATCTTATTTAAGAAGGAGAAGTATAAAAACCACTACTGTGGACATCAGTATCTTCTTACAATAGGCCAAAACAGTGCTATTAGTACCACAAAAGTAACTGGAATCCAAAAATAACCATTGAAAACTACTGGACTTCTACTGGGGCGGCTGTGGCTCAGGTGGTAGAGCGGGTCGTCCAATAACTGAAGGGTTGGCGGTTTGAATCCCGCTCTGTCCTAGTCAGTCCGTTGTGTCCTTGGGGAAGACACTTCACCTTTCTTGCCTCCAGTGCCACCCACACTGGTGTATGAATGTGTGGTGGTGGTCAGAGGGGCCGTAGGCGCAAAATGGCAGCCACGCTTCTGTCCATCTGTCCCAGGGCAACTGTGGCTACAGATGTAGTTTACCACCACCAGAGGGAGAATGTGAGAGCGAATGAATAATGGATCAGTAATGTAAAGCGCTTTGGGTGTCTAGAAAGGTGCTATATAAATCCAATCCATTATTATTATTATTATTATTATTATTACTCTGACAATGTTCCCAAACTCTGGGGACTGGTTCTTCTATCATAGGGGTGTCAAACTCATTTTAGTTCAGGGGCCACATTCAGCCCAGTTTGATCTCAAGTGGGCCAGACCAGTAAAATAATAACAGTGAAAAAAGTAAAATTCTATTATGATCAGGTTTAGATCTACAAAGTTTCCTTAAAAATCTGAATAACAAGAACAACTTGAATTGTCTTAAGAAAAACAAGTGCAATTTGAACAATATTATTTCTTGGTTTATCAGTTTATCATTTACACATGTGCATTACAATCGCACAAAACATTTAGTAACAGGCAGAATATTGGTGAAATTGCATTTAGTTTTCTTAAGATATTTCCGTTTGTTCATATGTGTTCAGGTTATTCAAATTTTTTGTAAATGTATAGTTTGGTAATGTAAATATTTTCATGTAATTTTACTGTTTTACACCAAAAAACAAAGAAAATTTGGGGTTGTCATTATTTATAGCTTATTACCACAGCCAAGGAGGTTATGTTTTTGTCGGCGTTGGTTCGTCTGTCTGTTTGTCCGTGTGCAAGATTACTCAAAAAGTTGTGGACGGATTTGGATGAAAATTTCAGGAAATGTTGATACTGGCACAAGGAACAAAATTTTGGTGGCGATTGGGGGGGGGACTGATCTGCCTTGGCGGAGGTCTGTGCTCTACAAGTGCTTTTCTAGAAAAGAGAGTACAGAACCTTAATCAAGATTTATCTCCTGAGTGTTTTTACTCCTCTTTAGGCATGAAAAAAACAATGCGATTGAAAAAAATTTTATGAACCTATTTTTCATGGAGTTCCAAAAATGTCCACTCAGCTTGATAACATGTATTTACTGATATATTGCGTGAAAACTATGAAATAAAAACATACTCTAACATACTCAACATAACATACTTAACATACTCTAATAGTCACTACTCGCTTCATTGAGATAATATGCAAAAAAAAAAAAAAAACTTTGTTTAAAAAAAACAAAACAAATGTTGATTGTAGTTTAATAACAGTAAGCAGTTGATTTAAACTCAAACATGTCACTGCAGATAATGTTTATCAAGAACAGAAAAGTTACAATAATGGTATGAATTGCAGCGTTTGGGATGGTGCATAAGTGTCTACTGTGTTGGCTGATATAGAACTAAAACAATAAAACCATGAATATGCAAGAGAACAGCTGTAGAATAACTGTCCACTGTAGTGACCACTATGCATGAAAGGGTTAATATCTTCAGTGTGATTTTTGCAGTTTTTCACGAATTCATCCCGCGGGCCAGGTTGGAAACTTTGGCGGGCCGGATTTGATACCTGTGTTCTATCAGGTCAATGCTCCTGGCCTCAGCTAGGTCCATAAAGGTGTGGATGATGGACCACCAGATGAAGACCCCATCATGGCCAGCCCAGTCTCCAGACCTGAACCCACTTTGGAAACTTCTGGAGGAACATGGATGGTCCAAGCCATGGAACACGTCTGAGCTTCTGGAATTTCTACACCAGTAGCTGCATAAAGTCATCCAACAGTAATGGTGGAGAGCCAAGACACGTGAAAGCTGTCATTGAAAATCAGGGTTATTCCACCAAATACTGATGTCTGAACTCTTAATAAGTTACATCATTAGTATTGTGTTGTTTACAAATTAGTATGAACTGGTTTTCTTTGCATTATTTGAGGTTTGAAAACACCTGCATTTTTTTGGTTATTTTTATTACTGCAGTCTACTCTCGTTATACCGCCAACTTCTGTTCGCGGCCAAAGTGGCGGTATAGCGAAAATGGCGTTACAACGGGTTGCGTCCATAATGTGCATGTCTTTACTATATGATGTCTATGCTGCCTCCGTTAACCCGTTCTAATTGCGTTTCTAAATAAATCTTGATTCTGTTATGTTGTAAGGGATCATTTAAAGTGGGGAAACATTTTAGGCATTATTATACCGTGTCGGGAAATGACACCTCATCATCTTGAGGCTTTGGCTTAATCCCACGTCCTCTTCCCGACATCCTGACCTACTGAGTGTTCTGCGATAAATGAACGGTGGCCGTTCCGTAGACCTACTCGTAGCTTGTCGCGATCAGCGTCTGGCGCGTTTGTTTCAGTGCATTGTTAAAATTCATGTGTACTCGATGGCAATCACGCTGGCGGTATAACGGTCGGGAAATCAATGGTATAAGTGTTGTTTGTGCATGGAACTGGGCTGGCGGATGGCGATAGGCGGAAATGGCGGTAGCTAATGGAATAATGCATTGGGGATTTTTGTGCAATGGTTTTGGTCGGTGGTGAGCGAAAATGGCGGTATAACGGCGGGCGGTTTAACGAGAGTAGACTGTATTATTCTTTTTTTTTATTCTATATTGTTTGTTTTTTGCATGTACATTTTTTTTTCTTGCACTTTATTCTGTTGCTGCCTCGACCGTTGATTTTCCCTGTTGTGGGATCAGTAAAGTCTAGTCTAATCTAATCACTCAGTTTCTTGTATAATGGCATTAATACGATCTGATCTCAGGTCAGTATGAGTTCTTGGCGCATGTAAATCTTATGTTTAGAATCTATTTTTCTTTGAGCAGGATTTCTAATACCGAGGCCACTTTTCACATCTTTTATCTCACCTCCTCTGCAGTTTTGTGATAATGCTTTAACTTTATAAACCCACCTTTACATCCTACACATATGCATGCATTCTTGTAAGAGTCCAAAACACCATCATTAAGTTCCTGAGATGTAAATATTCAGCATAAAAAAAGGCACTTTTGGAATTTTAAGCCAACTAACCTGTCTTTGAGCATATTGTTCGAACCGGCATTGGCCCGAGGCGAGGAGTAGAACAGATGCAACAGGGAGCTGCCCAGTAGATTTTTCGGTGGAGCAGTTGGAGGTTAATTGTTTTACTCAGAGGCAGCAGAGCCGGGTTACGAGGTTAAGATCAGAAAGTGGTCACTCTTTACTCTTTAACATCCCAAATAGCCACCATTCACAGACCTAATTTGCAGATGGAAACAAGATAGTATTTACACATTTGGGATATTACCAAAAATCCAACTCATTTTTCATGATTGGAAACTCACATTTATCATGTTCAGTTGCCGATAAATGCAAACTGAGATGCACCTGGGCTGTTTAACAATTCCAGCTGATCTGTTGAACTCAACAACACAAGTTCTGCACAGTCTTTGTATTTTTATGAAAGCTAACAATTACGATAATGACATATTTTGCACGTTTTGTCTCCCATTTTGTCGCGGTTCTAAAAAAATTTCCTGTCCGTCATGCTTCGTCCTTCCATGACTGTGAACCCTGCCCCGTTCAAGTGCTGTTTTAATGATGGGTTTTCAGCTTCCAAAATGGGTTTGGCTGTGTGTAAATGGCCCATGGTGGTTAAATGCAGCCAGTATTTTATTGTATTATTAACATCACAGTAGCTCCCTTCTATAAAGCAGGAAAAACCTAAAATCAAACTCATCACCGGTTCATACTGGAGCTTCATGGACTCATTAGATCAGAAGTTTTAAATGGTTCAGGCTGAATTAGCAATGGTAAAGTAAAGCCTACACACAGCAGGTTAAATGCCACAAAAATAAATAAATAAATAAATAAATGTAGAAATTCACCACTGGACACATGTTACAATGCTTGTTTAGCTAGAGGCATAAAGAAATGTACATATATTTTATTAGACCTTCAACCTGATTGGAGGAACCAAATATGGTAACTTCTTTTACCTCAATTTCCTACATGACAATAAAAAAATTGTCAAATTTTACCAAAGTAATAAAGTCTTATGTCCTCCAATAACACTCTAAGGTTTAAATTTTGAATTTCAGAGTATTTCTGAGTGCCCTACAAAAGGTTAATGCAGTGGTTCCCAGTCTTTTTTGGCTCGTGACCCCATTTGAACATCAAATTTCTGGTAACCCCAGACATTCAAAACAGAGACTTTTTTTTTTTTGCTAAAATCAATTTGTTTTTGATCATGTAATAGTTTGCTATACTAAGTTGCAAATAAATGTTAATTTTAGACAAAAATTTAGGCTATATAATGCACCTTATTAGAGTCTACTTCTCAGTTTCTCTTGCAGATGTCTTAGCGGGGCCAGGCGGGTAGAGAAGTCTTTCCATTCTCTGTTTGGTCCAGTTTTCTGACTGCGACTGTGTCTGGGTAGGTTGAAGCGTAGTAACGCACGTGGTCACATGATCAGGTCAATCAAGATATGCCCTCTCATATTATATCCTGCATTCAGTGGGGGCTGCTCGTCTTTCAGAGAGGGGAAGCTCATTGTCGGCTTACATTAAAAAAAAAAAGTCAAGTTATTTAAACATAAATTCGCCGCCCCCCGTTCTTTTTTAAGAAAATGGTCGTACCGTACCTAGTAAACAAGAAAACATTGAAATTATGTTAAATTGAAACAAGGAAGTACAATTAGTGTGTTTTATTTATAGTGCAAGAAATGAACAAGTAATTTCGTAGTGGTTTCTCTCTTGATTTCACAGCAGAATGCGCAACAGTATTAAACTGAACTGTGTCAGTGAAGGAGTATGTCTCAAAATAGCTGTCAAACGGGATTCAGCCTTTCGACCGATCCTCCAATCAGCATGTGTAATACTGGCGTCCACCCAGCCGAGCTCCACCCACAGCTTCATTCCCCCCCAGAGACGTCCGGCATCCGGGGGCGGGACAACATCGTGGCATTTATCCAATTACCGTCCAGTTTTGAGGCAATGAAAAAAACTGTTCCACTCAGTCCCATTGAAGTGCACGGACGCTGAGCGTCTACGGGCAAATGCACTGAGCAGAGATCGAATGAGAAAACAGCGCAACAGGAATGGATGAGAAGTGAACAACATGGAGTCTGTTGGTTTGTGATAAAGCTGATTCTGAACGAACTCGTCTGTGAGATGAACGTGTTCTAACACATTTGTAGTCAATGAAATGTCAACACAACCGTACATATTTAACCATTTAATTTTCATAATTTTAGGGGAAGCCGAGCTTCCCGTGCAGTCTATGAGAAATCGCCACTGCCTGCATTTTATTTGAACTGGATTTTTATTAGGAAAAGTGTGTGGTGTTTTAAGTATAATGAAATATATACTGAATCATTAAAATATATTTTTATTAGTTTTTTTTTTAATATCAATTACTAGAAATTTCAGGTGACCCCGTGGTTGAAAAACACTGGGTTAAAGCAAAGACATGACATCAAATTTGACTCATATCACCATATCCTTCTCACTTAATTTCCATTTCTTCTGACGAGATGCTTAGTCTGACAACCTCAATGTATTTTCCCACAGAATAGAAACTTTTAAATCTATCTTACTGGATGTGTTGAAGAGCACGTTGCATGTTCTTGCTAGCTGCAGGTTGACAGCCATTATTTAAGATGGCTTCATATTGTCACAAATCATTTGCTTAATGAAGGTCTTGCACTGAAATGTTGCCATAAATATACACTGCCTGTTAGACAACGTGCAGGGTGAGTCTTCGTGCACCTTTTCTATCTACCCATCCTTCTACTACTACAACTGTTATATGAAATAAATGTGCAAAATGTTCCCCTGCCCTGAAAATGCATTTTCTACTCCATATTTTTATGTGCTCAGACCTGACTACATTCATCTCTGTGCTTAAATGTCCACATTTTTCATTCTACGCTGAAGCAGATCATTTTCTTTTTATGGTGCAGTTAAGTACAGCATCAAAGATGTAGAAGTTCAACTTGCTGAGCTCCGGTCAAAGGGGCTTATTATTTTGTTTACACATACTCCCACACTAATGCTTTCTAATTCTTCTTTTGCTGGCATTTGTTTGCCATTTATTAAGTTAATTTTTATTTTTAAGGCAAGATGTTAATTCTGCTTAAACTCCAAATGTGTTTCATCTAATAAAACCTTCAGATTCCGGCCTTGCACTCGTTACCCTTAGTATTTCACTGCACTGGGATATTACAACGCTTTAGAGTCACAACAGAACAGTTTTATTGTTATTGCAAAGAATATTTCTGTGGAGTGAATACAATGAATTTACTGCATAGATCATATTAAAGCAGAGGGTTCAAACAGATTCATATTCATATCATCACACCATGAACACCTGGACAGTTAGAGACAAGAAAAAATGTTTTGACCAAACTACAACCATATTGTTACCATGGATCTGAGGAATGAATTCACCAAGCAACCCCATCCCATAATGAGTAGTTCTTCTGTAGAGAGACCAAGTCCCTCCAACAGGACCAAGAGCCCCAGCAGAGGGAAAATCAAACAGAAAATTTAAAAAATAAGGCTTTTGAGATGGAAAACAAGAAGACTAGAGATGACAGAAATGAAGAACACGGATCATGAGTCCGACAAATGGAGATCTAACAGCGGAAACAGATCCAGGATGTTCGATCTACACAGTGTTGGATCAGCGGGAATGAACCAGCTCATGCAGAAAGTCACTGGCTGGGTTTCCATTACCCTCAGAAATGCACAAAATGTAAATTGCGCAATAGAAAAGTGGTAATGGAAACACCGAAATGTTGCAAGAACTGTCAAAGATCGCAAAAGAGTTTTACGCCAGCGGTTCCCAACCTTTTTTGGCTCGTGACCCCATTTTAACGTCACAAATTTCAGGCGACCCCAGACATTCAAAACAGACATTTTTTTGGGCTTCAATAAATTTGTTTTTGATTGTGTAATAGTTTGCTATACCATGTTGCAAATAAATATTAATTTTAGACAACATCTAGACTATATAATGTAAATTTTTATTAGTAAGTTTTAATTTTAAATTTTTTAAAAACAAATTATTAGAAATTTCAGGCAACCCCAGACATTCAAAACAGACTTTTTTTTTGTGCTAAAATTAGTTTGTTTTTGATCATGTAATAGTTTGCTATAACATGTTGCAAATAAACGTTAATTTTAGACATTTAGACTATATAATGTAAAATTTTATTTGTAAGTTTTAATTTTTTAAAAATAAATTATTAGAAATTTCAGGCAACCCCAGACATTCAAAACAGAGACATGTTTTTGCTAAAATTAGTTTGTTTTTGATCGTGTAATAGTTTGCTATACCATGTTGCCAATAAACGTTAATTTTAGACAACATTTAGAGTATATAATGTACATTTTTATTAGTAAGTTTTAATTTTTAATTTTTTTTTTAATAAATTATTTTAAATTTCAGGCAACCCCAGACATTCAAAACAGAGACTTTTTTTTTGCTAAAATTAGTTTGTTTTTGATCGTGTAATAGTTTGCTATACCATGTTGCAAATAAACGTTAATTTTAGACAACATTTAGGCTATATAATGTACATTTTTATTAGTAAGTTTTAATTTTTTTTTTTTTTTTTTTTTTTTTTTATAAATTATTTTAAATTTCAGGCAACCCCAGACATTCAAAACAGAGACTTTTTTTTTTGCAAAAATTAGTTTGTTTTTGATCGTGTAATAGTTTGCTATAATATGTTGCAAATAAACGTTCATTTTAGGCAACATTTAGGCTATATAATGTAAATTTTTATTAGTAAGTTTTAATTTTTTTAATCAATTACTAGAAATTTCAGGTGACCCCATTTGAATTCCAGGCGACCCCATGTGGGGTCCCGACCCCAAGGTTGAAATTCACCGTTTTACACTCTCATGAGGTGGTTTCTGAAACGTTTCGATATAGAGGTATAACGCAAAAGTGTAATGGAAACACATTTTGTGCATTTTCACCCATCTGTGCACAGTGGTTTTGCTCAGGCCAAACATCTCCCCTATGACCTTGGACTCAGAACAGGTGGTTCGAGTTTGTTTTGGTCAATAGACACTGGCTTTAGCGGAGGAACTGTTTCCAGAGGGCAGGACAAGTCTGGTGGCAACAGAGGTTCAAGAACATCACACAGTTCAGAAAACGTTGTCCGGGTCATTCGGAAATTCTGGATCCACAACTGGTTGGTGAATTCCTGATGTACAATTCTCTCCCAGAAATCCATTCTGTGTGGTCGCTGCCATGAATAAGAACTTGGCCTTGGGACGATTCCACGTTCCCTTCTTTTGTTTAAGGCAGTCACTGCAATAGGAGTAGATGAACCGACACTACAGTGGCAACACCGTGGAAGTTTGGAAGGAAACTCAGTGTAAACATATTCCTTAAATCTCAGCTGCATTTGACAAGAGTTTTTATTCCGAAGTTCAGATCTGCACTGTTTCCTTTAAGCTTCAAGTTTTTATCCATTTCATCTGTTGTATCTACTTATCCGTTTTGTTTTTTTCTTCTTTTCTTTTTTTTTCTCATCCCTATACTTTTTATTGCTTCCCTGCTGTAATGCTTTTAATGTTTTATGTAAAGCACTTAGAATTGTCTTGTACATGAAATGTGCCATAGAAATAAACCTACCTTGCCTAGCCTAAATGTCACAAGATGGGACTTTACTAGAATCGTGCATCAGAAGCCAAACACCTACTTCGTTGAAACTGTAGAAATCTTGCTTGAATTTTGCAGAAAACTGTAATGGAAACCCAGCAACTGATATCAGGTCAAAAAGGAGGCATCTTGCCGATAATTCGGACAGAATTATGGAAAATGTCTTGTACCCCTCCGTTTGGATGGAGGTAAACACAGCAAAAAAAGTGCAGCAGTGTGATGAAAGAAACACACAAATGTATTTTCTTTGTAAATAACTTAATCATTTGATCATCCTACTATAATGGACGTTCCGTGTCTGGCGCGTCTTTGTCTGATGCGTGTCCCGATGTTGCAGCACGGGAGGGCGAAGGGGTGCAATGCCGCTGTTGCAGCACGGGAGGGCGCTATCATACAATGGCACCACAGGTACAATGATGCGAGTCAGTTTAATGCCATTGCAATGTGTTATAGATCGCATTTCTGCAGTTTGATGCCAATAGCCATAAAAAGATGACCAAAGCCCATGCAACAGAGACAGTTACAAGCTAATGACGGCATGGTGCATTCTTTCAGAAGACAAAATGTTACGTCCGCCAAGGAGGTTATGTTTTTGGCAGCGTTGGTTTGTCTGTTTGTCTGTCCGTGTGCAAGATAACTCAAAGTTATGGATGGATTTGGATGAAAATTTCAGGAAATGTTGATACTGGTACAAGGAACAAATTATTAAATTTTGGTGGTGATGGGGGGGGGGGGGGGGGGGCAATGATCTGCCTTGATGGAGGTCTGCGCTCTACGAGTGCTTTTCTAGTTGCATTTGTTTATAGCAGCATTGATGACTGTTGATGACATAACAGGTCTGGAAGGATTGTCTCATTTCATAAGGGAATGTTTCAACCCCTACCCCTTGTAAATCCATTTCAAGGGGTAGAGCCAAGTGCAAAGGCCAAGGGGTAGGGGTAAGGGGGAGGGGCCAAGGGGTGAATAGGGATTGGGCCATAAAATACTGTGTGCAGCACCTTCGAATAAATAAAAACTGGATAAAAACTGGACTCCGAAACAGTTTTTATCCAGACGCAGTCAGAATGATGGACTCCTGCTGAATTTTGAGCCCAGAATGCACTTTTAAATTGGCACTTTACTGCTGTGCACTTTATAAATAAAACTTTTTTTTTTGTTATTTATAAGTAATTTTTAGGGGGGGGGTGTTATTGTTATTGCTATTTTTTATATCAGTATTTTATTATTTTTATTATTTTATCAGTAACTCATACTATTTTTACTAAATGCTTCTGACAGTCGGGGACCTGAGTACAATATTTCGTCTCTGTGTATTTTTAAATGCTGAAATGACAAATAAAACTTGAATCTGAAATCAAAATTCAGTGCACGGCAAAATCTGCCCCATCGACCTCAGATACGCCATTTCAGACTGAAACGTGCAAAAGACGATCGATATGTAGTAAACTTGTCACCACATGTGTAAACAATGATCCTCATTGCTCATGATATTCTTCTTATTTGATTTGTTGGAAACACAACAGTAACACTCTCCTGTTTGTGTTCCATCTGTAGTCTGACTTATTGCTGTTCCACTCTAGTCGTTAGAGTTTTATTACTATTATTATTGCCATTTTATATTGTTTGTCTTTTGCTTTATCTTTATACATGCACATTTTTTCTTGCACTTCATTTTGTCAATGCTTTTGAATTTCCCTTTTATGGGGAAGTTTAATCTAATGGTTTTTGAATGTTTTTTTTAGTCCAAATTTACAGATCTACCGAGAAAAACTATTATCACACAATTGGAAAAACTATACGAGGGATGTTTTTTATTTACTTATTTATGACTAATACTGCCTACAAACTCCGATTGTATAAGTTTTTAAGAGTCTGGCTCAGGGGACATATTCACGCTGGAATACTGGAAACTATTTCAGTCGCCCAAATGCAGGATGTCACTCTCAATCTTTCCTCCATCCTGTGTTTCTGTTGTTACCGTCTCTCTTGCTACATGAAGGAACAACAACAACAACCTCCGAGCTGTAACCGCCTGCTGAAAATGGCAAGTTTTGACAAAGACATACATGTTTTAAGATACCATTTTCTTGTTGTCGTCATTTTAATACCAGAGTGCCACTTCGTCACTGACTAAACAACTTCTCTCCTTGCGCTGTTTTGCAAAATTGCTGCATCCTTCCCCTGGCGGGTGTAATTCATTTAAAGAAATACAAACTCGAGAGCTTTTACCTCTCCTACAATGACAGTCCATCAGCTTTCACTTCCTAACAGGGCTGGAAGTCATTGTTAAAGTCGTACTAATCCAGTGTACTTTTTCCTCACATTCAGCAAATATCTCCCCACTGTCCACCAACTGTCAGTTCTGTGGGTGCACTGAAAATAAACACCAAAAGAAAAAAAAAAAAAAAACTAAAACCTGGCATTTGTACACAGCGCTGGCTCTGTAAATGGGAGAAAAAAACAAAGTGGCTCTATTTATTCCAGCCAGTCAGCAGCAACAGGGGACGTTTGTGCTCACGGAATGACAGTTGCAGTGGTATGCATCTGCAGTGCATGCCATCCCTCCGTTCAGGCTGGAGCTTCTGAAGGGAAAGATGTGTTTATTTTCCTCATGGATGGCTCACTCCACCTTTAAAATACAAATCTCTCATAAGTACGGGTCAAAACAGGCTGGTATTACAAGCAACTGATAGGGTTATGTTAAAAAGGAGGAGAGTTTTAGCCGTAAAACGCATTTCAGCACTCGGAAAGGTTATTAAACTGTAGCTACACTGGAAAAAAATCGAAATCTTAACAAGTGTATTTTTCTCATTTCTTGTCAAAATATTTCATCTCACTTAAAATAAGACATAATCACCTAAAGAGTAACTTTTCAGTGAGATAAAAGAACTAATTTTTCGACAATAGATCTAGAAAATCTTATTTCAAGAAATCTTACCAAGATAATTTTCAGTTGTTCCATTGGCAGATTTCTTTTTGCTTCAATTAGGCAAACAAAAAATGTTGAATTAAGCAAAAATTCAATCTCAAGTAGGACAGACCAATAATATACTAACATAATAACCTATAAATAATGAAATCTTCAAATTTTCTAATTGTTTTAGTGTAAAAAAAAAAAAAAAGTTAAACATGAAATAAATGTGAACGACCTGAAATGTCTTAGCAAAAATAAATGCAATTTTAATGATTTTCTGCCTGTCACTAAATGTTTTGTGCATTTTGTAATTGTAATGCAAATGTGTTAATGATAAACTGAGGCATAATCTTGTTAATCAAGTTATTCAGGTTTTTAAGGAAATTTGTAGATGTAAATATTTTCACAAGGTAATTTTACTTGTTTTCACTGTTATTATTTTACACGTCTGGCCCAGTTGAACTCATATTGGGCTGAATGTGGCCCCTGAACTAAAATGAATTTGACCGCCCTGATCTAAGTCACTCACTTACCTCATACATTTTAATAGGTCACTGTCACATGCATGACATTATTTTAGGTTTACCTTCTTAAAATATATCATTTTGTGTCAATTTCATAGATATACATACTGTTATTTATGGTAATACATACATGTTAAAGGGGTCATATTTTGCTAAACCCACTTTTATTAGTCTTTGGTTCATTTATTTATGTATTTGGATCCTAATAGTTCATACAATTTGAATTGGAACCCTCCAGGTGCTGCAAAGCTATCTTTATATTCATTTTGGCAAAAATCAAGTGGATTTCTACAACCTGTTTTAATTCCTTCTTAAATTGTTACGTCTATAACTAGTTACGTCACAATATTTGCACATATAAGGTCACGACTTCCGACGAACATTTCTCCGAATACGACAAAATTGTTCATCAGCAGCAGCGGTTGTAGTAAAAACTGAAAATATGTCCAAACTTTGAGCCGATTACCTAAAATGTTCAGTTGTTGGTTGTATTAACGAACACAAGTGGTTGAACAGGACACAAAGCACGGTCAACAACCTGGAGGGGGTGGGACATGAAGTGGCTCATTTGTATTTAAAGGGCCAGCGCTCAAAACCACCTCATGTCATTACTCAGAAATATTGAAGATGGACCTGTGGAGTTGAATTAATGAAGAATTCAGACCCAAGCAGAGCATTTACAGTTTATGTAGACCACAGAGAAATGTTTGAAAATGAATAATTCCATTTAAAAAAAAGCAAAATATCACTCCTTTAACACTGTTCATACACATAGTGTTTATACTGTTAATATTTTAAATTACACCTATTCATATTTTATCCAGTTTGATTTAGATTTTTTATTCAACTAAGCTCTGTTCTTTTGTTACTTTGTTAGTTTGTAAAATTTTAAATTATGTTTTCTTATATTTTTTTTTGTGTCTGTAATTTTATTTTTGCTCTATTCTTAATTCTGTAGCACTGGTGTTTGTAAATATTGCTGCACTAGTGATGGGACATTTGGCTCTTTGAAGGGAGCTGTTCAATCAGGAGCCGTTCACTGAAAAGAGTCGTTCAAAAGACTGGCTCTTTTATGGTTTTTTGCATTATTTTGAAACACCAATGTTTTAATGACTAAACAGGCTACATGTGATGATTGACATTACATTTTAAAGGTGTTTAATTGGCGCGGCAGTAAATATTATCTTACCGTAAAAAAGAATAGTGAGTTCAAATGTGTGGGCTAAATACATGACATGAGAGGTGACATTAGGCAAACGCTGGAATCTGACAAAAAACATCTTCAAATGGCGGTGCAAATTATTGGTTGACCCAGACTTGAAAGACATATATTTTTTGCAAATATTGCAAGTTGGATGCCCATCTTTTCTTTCTGAAAAGTGCATCCAAATACTACTCCTTTTTCTTTGGCTCATTACTCACAGGTGCTCACTCACTCACTCACTCTCAAACTTCTCCGGTTTCAACCAGTCTTCCAGCTCCACCTCCTCCAGTCTGCTCACCTCACGCTTCAAACTGTTGGTTTTTTTTGCTAACTTCTTGCCGTGAGACATGCGCAGTGTGCCAGCACTCTTTTTTTTCTGCTCCAACATTCTCCTCCTGCCCAATGCCTCCCCAGTGACACTAAATTGACAGGCAATCGGACACTCCCTTCTTTAAAAAAAAAAAAAAAAAGAATGGTTCTTAACAAAGACTCGGTTCTCATCGTTCATTTCAAAGAGCCGTTCAAAAGATTCGATTCATTTGTTAACATCACATCACTATGCTGCGCTAACTGCACACACATTGACAATAAAGGCTATTCTATTCTATTCTATTCGTGGTCTTAAAAAGCCACAGATGTCTGTATCCATGTGGTTTGTAGCAGGCGATTCAGTATCATCACAACTTTAAAAGATGCGCCAATGACTCCTGTCAAGGTTGAAGCAGATAGCGCACATTTCACGACTTTTATGGGTTTTGTAAGAAGTTTGATTTAACAATACCAATTGGCTGAGTTCTCCGTCGCCACAGACAGCAGAATTATGTCAACTATAACTTTTTTTATAGTAGAATCAAGGTTGTTGTGACAACAATATGTCTGCGCACACTTCGAGGAGAATATATGGAATTGGGTTGTCAGGACCGCTGAGGCAGAATGATGGCTGTGTGTTTCTAAGAGCAGACAGTCTAACAGCCAATTTGTAACTGTGACTGGTGAAAATTCACCTGCGTTTGTGTTGAGATGGCATTTGGAGTACATTCCTGTTTGATGCTAAATCACTGATATTGAGGTAAAGATCGAGTTCTGTAATTACAACAGCCACTGAATAAATCACAGTAGGGTTAAGTCAAGGGAAGGTTAAAGTCTGGTCAAAAAAATTTAATTATAATAACCCACATCAAACTTATATTTTTGGGTAGGTAATTACTTATATTTTCAGGAAAATGTATTTTGAAATGAGAAAAAATGTGAGGAGTTTTATGACTGTGAATGTTTGCAAAGTGACAGATTTGTGCCGTCATTCTGGGTTCATTTTATAAACTCTCATAAATAAACTAAATTTATTCCAAATACATTGACATTGGACTATTATATTATTTATGACATATTCTAAACACAGTGTTTAAAATTAATAAATGCATGTATCTGAGCAAAATACATTTAAATATAATGTTAATATTATTTGTATGTTGTAAAAAAAAAAAAAAAAAGATATTGATAATTGAAATAAAACATGTTTAATTTGATATTTACTTGACGCTGTCATTTGTCAAAACTTTTGCTCTTTAGGTATGATAAAATATTTTTTCCTCTAACCAATTATTAGGTTGTAAAATAGAGGGTTTAAGGTATACACTGAATATATTTTAGGATGAAAATGTCATAGGAACGTCACTTTTGAGAACTTTGTAATTCTTGCAAAAAAATAGACGTTAATTTTTTGTCTATCTGTGACGCAGTAGTTTTTGATATTTTTCATTTGAAAATATTTGACACAAAATTTTATCTTTTGAATATGTTTAACCCTTTCACGCATGAATTATGAGAACCTTAATCAAGATTTTATTCTAGACATTTAGGCATGAAAAAAACAAAACAAAAAACTATGCGATTGATTTTTTTTATGATCCTATTTTTCATGGAGTTACCAAAATGTCCACTCAGCTGAACACCATGCGTTTAATGTTAGAAGTAAAGAAACATATTTACTGATATACTGTGAGAAAACTATGAAATAAATGCTGATAATCTGATGTTTTCTCACATTTTAACATACCTGCATGGATATAATATGCAAAAAAAAAAAAGTCTAACAAGTCACATTTTTTACACTCAAACATGTTAGTGCAGATCAGGTTTATGTAGAACAGCAGTTACAGTAATGGTGTGAATGTCAGTGTATGGGATGGTGCATAAGCGTCCATTGTGTTGGCTGATATGGAACTAAAACAACAAAATCCATGAATATACAAGAGAACAGCTGGAGAAGAACTGTCCACTGGAGTGACCACTGTGCATGAAAGGGTTAAGATGGCATTTAGACCTTTACAATTATGTGCAATATTTATCTTTTTAAAATTTATGTATTTATTAAAAAAAAAAAAAAAATATATATATATATATATATATATATATATATATATATATATATATATATATATATATATATATAGTATATAATTTTTTTTTTTTTTTTTTTTTTTTTTTTAAATAAATCTTTGTGTTAAGCTTGTCTGGTTCAAAAATTATGAATCAAAAAGTAGTGGGTTGTCCATTTGTGATACCCTTGACCTCACCCAGTAGCTGTTTCCTTATCTATATGATACATATAATCCAAAACCCACACTAAAGCTAAACCACCTCCTGTCTACCTTCACACAGTGGGGGGAAAAAAAAAAAACAACAACACAAGCCAAGCTTTATTTTTACAGTTTTTTGCTCCTTCATCTTTTTTCCAGCACATTACTTTAATTTCTCAGAGTAGGTTTTTAGTATTCTGCTCATAAGAGAAGACAAACAGAACAGTGTAGGAGTTGTATTCAGTATGAACAGCTTGAAATGTATTTATATGCACCTCGTTTGCTTTGAATATAACAGTACTAGGTAGCATCATATACCCTGTAAGCCAGAAATAACAGGTGAAAGTGTCCCATATTTATTTACCCATATCAGTATTTATGTTATTATGTGCCCATCCCCCAACCCTTTTGTTGTTTTTTTTTCATATTTAGTGGCAGTTTGTATGTATGTGGGCATCTTTGAGTGGGAGGGAGGGAGGGGATTTGGTTGGTTAAACTAAGAAAAACAATTCAAGACACTGTATCTAAAATGCATTATATTTTGTTTTTCCTTTCTGGAATAAAAAATAAATAAATAAATGAGTACTAATACTAGTCACACACCCTCCTGTAGTATCATATTCCCTTGTAAGCTAGAAATAATGCATGAAAGTGTCCCTTATTTATTTACCCATATCAGTATTTATGTTATTATGTGCCCATCCCCCAACCCTTTTGTTTTTTTTTTTTTCATATTTAGTGGCAGTTTGTATGTATGTGGGCATCTTTGAGTGTCCATAAAAGCACTATATATGTATTATTATTATTATTATTATTATTATTATTATTATTATTATTATTATTATTATTATTATTATTATTATTATTATTATTAAGGGTGGGAGGGAGGGGATTCATTTGGTTAAACTAAGAAAAACAATTGAACACACTGTATCTAAAATACATTATATATTGTTTTTCCTTTCTTGAATAAAAAATAAATAAATAAATGAGTACTAGTACTAGTCACACACCCTCCTGTAGTATCATATTCCCTTGTAAGCTAGAAATAATGCGTGAAAGTGTCCCTTATTTATTTACCCATATCTGTATTTCTGTTATTGTGTGCCCATCCCCCAACCCTTTTGTTTTTTGTTTTGTTTTTTTTCATATTTAGTGGCAGTTTGTATGTATGTGGGCATCTTTGAGTGTCCATAAAAGCACTATATACGTATTATTATTATTATTATTATTATTATCATCATTATTATTATTATTATTATTATTAAGGGTGGGAGGGAGGGGATTCAGTTGGTTAAACTAAGAAAAACAATTCAAGACACCGTATCTAAAATGCATTATATATTGTTTTTCCTTTCTTGAATAAAAAATAAATAAATAAATGAGTACTAGTACTAGTCACACACCCTCCTGTAGTATCATATTCCCTTGTAAGCTAGAAATAATGCGTGAAAGTGTCCCTTATTTATTTACCCATATCTGTATTTCTGTTATTGTGTGCCCATCCCCCAACCCTTTTGTTTTTTGTTTTGTTTTTTTTCATATTTAGTGGCAGTTTGTATATATGTGGGCATCTTTGAGTGTCTATAAAAGCACAATATACGTATTATTATTATTATTATTATTATTATTATTATTATTATTATTATTAAGGGTGGGAGGGAGGGGATTCATTTGGTTAAACTAAGAAAAACAATTCAAGACACTGTATCTAAAACACATTATATATTGTTTTTCCTTTCTTGAATAAAAAATAAATAAATAGATGAGTACTAGTACTAGTCACACACCCTCCTGTAGTATCATATTCCCTTGTAAGCTAGAAATAATGCGTGAAAGTGTCCCTTATTTATTTACCCATATCAGTATTTATGTTACTGTGTGCCCAACCCCCAACCCTTTTATTTTTTTCCCATGTTTAGTGGCAGTTTGTATGAACGTGGAAAGGGTGGAAGGGAGGGGATTCAGTTGGTTAAACTAAGAAAAACAACTCAAGACTCTGTATCTAAAATGCATCATATTGTTTTTCCTTTCTTGAATAAAAAAAGTTTAATAAATAAAAAATAAGAGTACTAGTCACTGACGTTTTCACCATCCTTCTTGAGTTTACATGATTACAACAAGCTGGAAATAATCAAAAACATCATTATTTGCCACCTGTTTTAACTTTCACATGTTAACACTGTGGAGAATCTCATTCATTCGCAGTCATCAGCACCGTGATAGAGTCCAAGATTAATATTTGCTTTGAGTTCGTATCCACATTATAATGGCTCCTGTGGGGAAAGAAAATGAAAGGAAAAGAAAAAAGGAATTATTTGTTTTAATTGTATTCTACCGCTGAACCAAAAGCCAGAGGCATGAGGGGCTCATAAATAGAAAGTAAAAATAAAACAAAATGAGTATGAAAACCTAAACCAAGGTTAGAATAGTCACAGATTTCAGCTTTCATCTATCAGCAGGTGACAGACGCGCATTAATAACGTCCTTGTGATGGCAAAATTAATCGGTTTGGATATTTTTGCATCGCACTGAAGTTGCACAGAAGGACATGAGGGCAATAGATAAAAATTAACAATTCAACAGCAGCATTTGTGCAAAAAAATGTTGCACAAAACACAACGAGCGAGAAGCAGATGTCGTGCCCCAGATTCAAGAGCAGCTATCCTGAAACATGCAGCTATTTACCAAAGCATTGCACATTCCCCCTAGAGGCTAATGCTGTGTGATCATGTGCAATGAATTAATGAGCATTCATATTTTATTCCCTACATCTTTATGGGTTGCAATGATATAAAACACTTAGAGGGATTTAAAGGCTTTAATTGTTATAAATCAGGGGTGTCCAACTCGTTTTAGTTCAGGGGCCACATTCAGCTAAATTTGATCTGTAGTGGGCTGAACCAGTGAAATAATAACATAATATATATCGGCTAAAATTTACTTAGAGGTCTTATTAATGTCTTTGTGCATAAGAAATCAATCTATCTTCTGGAATTGTCCAGTTATCGAAAATTACTGGAAGGAAATACATAAGGAAACACAAGAAATTATCGGGAGCCACTTATCCTTTGAATGTAAATCTTTATTTTTTGGACTTATACCAGAAGGATGGCCAAAGAGAGACAAATATTTATTTAATATCCTGCTAATAGCGGCCAAAAAAGCCATCACAAGAAAATGACTTTCATCAGAAAGCCCAACGCTGAGCATGTGGATGGACATTACAGTGGACATGATGGACAAGATGGAGAGACTTACTGCAGAAGTGAACTATAAGAAGGACTTATTCGTTACGCGCTGGAGGAAATGGATGGAATACATCATGCCACGCAGACCGGACTTTGATTCTTTAATTTTTGTATACAGGGTGGGGAAGCAAAATTTACAATATTTTGAGGCAGGGATTGAAAGACAGTGTATGACCAACTAGTTTATTGAAAGTCATGAGAATTTATTTGCCACAAGAAAATGTACATAATAGAAAATGTTTTTATTCTATGTGTCCTCCTTCTTTCTCAATAACTGCCTTCACACGCTTCCTGAAACTTGCGCAAGTGTTCCTCAAATATTCAGGTGACAACTTCTCCCATTCTTCTTTAATAGTATCTTCCAGACTTTCTCGTAATAGTTTTGCTCATAGTCGTTCTCTTCTTTCCATTATAAACAGTCTTTATGGACACTCCAACTATTTTTGAAATCTCCTTTGGTGTGACGAGTGCATTCAGCAAATCACACACTCTTTGACGTTTGCTTTCCTGATTACTCATATGGGCAAAAGTTTCTGAAAAGGTATGGATAATAGTGTTAGGTATGATTATGACATCAATATATGTTTGGTTTCAAAACAACTGACGTAGTGCCTGCTGAGAAAAAACAACTAAATGTTCATTGTAAATTTTGCTTCCCCACCCTGTAGAAGATTAGATGCAATAACCGCAATTCACTCCCTACTTGCTCATGTTCTGTTTGTTTCATTGTTAAAAAAAAGGGACATTCAGACTAATATACTGTTAATGACATGTAAAATGAATATCTTTGTCAAAATTGATGCAGAATGTCAATAAAAAAGTGAATTAAAAAAAAAAAAAAAAGAAGAAAGAAATCAATCTAAGTGAATCCCCAAAGGAACTTTGTGTTGGTAAATGCAAGTTATGCAAATTTATAGGATTTCAGTTCTGTTGCAACATGTTGATGGTCATATGAACTATGTTTTCAGGTCAAAAATGTCCAATTTCATCACAATTAATGCTATATTTTCATGTCACAATTGGCCAAGCTATATTTTAACTGAATTTTCCTGATAAACAAATATTCTATTCTTTTAGATTCCCCAATTTTTCTTACAAGATTCTATCCTACATATCACATGTTTTATTTTTACAGGTTGCAATATGGAGTATGGTGCTGATCCATCCTGCTAATGTTACGCCAATACATACATTAAGAATGTCACACGTCAATTTTTAAATCAGTTTTCTAATAATAAGCATTTTTATAAAGAAATAACAATTCTATATTGTTATTTACTTTTTAGTATGATGATAAACTATACAATAAATAATTCTGATCCTAGTTTTTGCACAGGGATCATTTGTGGAAACGGTGACATGGCTGCTGAGCATCAGTATGATGGGATCTGTAACAACCATGTCACATCCGTCCACTGACACATTTTGTGTTTTTGTGTCAGCTGTTATTGTTTTAGATCCACAATACTAACATTTATGAATAAGAGGAGAATTAGCAATAGTAAGTATATAAGTTTATTACTAATAAAGTACTGGTACTGACCAGAGCATCATGGGTAATGTCACGTCCGTCCACCAGCAAAAGTTTTCACATACACGTGCTATTCCAAATCCAATATTTCTGAAAATATAGCTTCCACTGTCAAATAATATCAGTAGTCTGTGCACAAAGGGATTAGCATTATTTCAACACAGTTCTGTGCATTTCTTACAACTTTTTTTTTTGACAAAAATGGCCACTCATTTGACCCCCTAAGTAAATTTTAGCTGATAAATAATGTCAACTCCAAACTTTTCTCTATGTTTTAGAGCGAAAAAAGTAAATTTACAATGTGAAAAGGTTTACATCCGCAAACTTTCCTTTCAAAAGATGTGGATGACATGAACAAACTGAAAAAATAAGTGTCATTTTAACAATATTCTGCCTCAGTTTATCATTTACACATGTACATTAGAACTTACAGATCACAGTGGATCTACAAATGCACGAAACATTTAGTAACAGACAGAATATTGTTAAAATTACACTTACTTCTCTTAAGAAATTTCAGGTTGTTCATATTTGTTCAGGTTATTCACATTTTTTTGCAAAATTATACTTTGTTTTAGTGTAAATACATTAAAATATTTACATTTACAAAGAGAAAAATTTGGAGTTGTCATTATTTATATGTTATTATGATTGTATTTTACCGGTCCTGCCCTCTGTAGATTGAATTGGTCTGAATGTGGAACCTGAATTAAAAGGATTAACATCCTAGTGTAATTTTTGCATTTCTCAAATTCATCCTACGGGCCAGATTGGACCCTTTGGCGGGCCAGATTTGGCCCCCGGTCCGCATGTTTGACACCTGTGTTATAAATAGACACTTAAAATGGAGTGAAAGGTAACTCCTGCTATTGCACTTTTTCATCCATCTGTGCAAATTCTCGACAGACGATCAATATTCTCAGAGTTCGGTGTTAAATTTTTGTTTTTATTATGCGGTATCCTTCACCCAGACTCTAATCAGAAGATATACAGACAGGATTTCAGTTCCCCAAGGTAATCATTACAAGTGACAGATACGAGAGAAGAAAGATGAGGCTTGAATCAAATGCTATTGATTAAAAAAACGAAGCTCCGATGCCTTTTCTGCGAGATCAACCTCACGCTGTAATGATATAGTAAAAGTAGTAATCTCAGTGTTTTGAAACAAAGGCAGTTAGTGGTGTTAGTCATGTTTGCTGCCAAGTAATGCATCAGGTGGGAGTTGAAGACGGATGAATAAACCGCCCACAGCGCAGACAGGTGCTTGTCATTTGGTATCTCATCAAGTGCTAAAAATCTTAGGCAGAATTTCAATATGAATGCAACAGAGTGCAACCACGCATTGGAAAACAAACCGTCCTCTCAGTATTTGCATATTGGGTCAACACTTCACCCAGTGAGCTGGCACGGGAAACATCCGAAAATAGCCACACCTATTCCGATGTGTGTGCATGTGCATGTACAGGGGCTCATCAATAACATTACATTTTCAGCGCTGCCCTTATTTATCATATACCCTCCAGCTACCCTGAGGTATTACGCTAATCAAGCCAAATACATGATGTGTAATTGCCTTCAGCTCCACTTAAAACAGTAAAAAGGAACCACAAGTCGCTTTTCCATCAGACATCTGCGCAAAAAAAATTTACCGATATTTACTAAATGTCGTAAAAGACAAAAGTGCATAATGTCGGTTTTTCCATTAAGTCACACATGCGATGATTTGTTTATTTATTATCGCGAGATGACACGAGAAGTCATTCCATAAACATGGCGACGAACGTAAATATGGTGTTGATTTACAGATATATTCATTATTATTATCTTGTATTTTATTCTTTTATTTAGGCTTTATCTATTCTTCTGTATTTTTATTTATTTATTTAAATTTTTTATTTTTACAGTTGTTCTGTGTCTTTTAATCTAATCTTGCATTTTACTCTTATTTTGGGTTTTATTTATTTTTCTGTACGGCACTTAGACTTCCTTTATTTGTCATTGCACAAAAAAACACAGCAGTGAAATTGTCGTTGCTTGGCTTCCAGATTACCACAGAATTAAAAATATAGTCTATATAACTTTAAAAACAAGCTAAAAATAAATGAGTGCAATAAAGAATAAATAGCTAAACAGAATATAAACAACAGAATAAATAGTGCAAAACAGAATAACCAGTATATAATTGTGTAAACAGGATAGAAACATTGTAGCAGCTGGGGGGGGGGCTATTGCACAAACAGGAGGTAATTATGGCGCATATTTATATATTGCACAGAAATATTGACCATATGGAAAAAGTGCACTGAGAAAAAAATTATCCATCAGAAAGGATATTCCAATATTGTCCGTGAGGTATTGTCGTGAGGTCTTTGATCCACTGCGGTTGTTTTAAAGTGCTTTACAAATAAACTTGGATTGGATTATTATTCATTATTATTATTATTATTATTATACCCCTCTATCTCGTACTAAATTAAAAAATGATTGGGTTTCCTGGTGTGTCCACACATACTGCAACATGTTTTTTCTTCTTCTTCGCTTGTTGTAATGTCCGTCAACATCCGTTATTTTAACTCACCTGACTTTAGTTGCGAAAAAAGGTCTTTTCACTGCAGTTTTGCGTGATATACCATTAGCGCTACGCCCAAAAAACCACCTCTTGCCACATGTTTCTTCTTCGCTTGTTGTAACATCCATCAACATCCGTTATTTTAATTCACCTGACTCTAGTTGCGAAAAAAGGTCTTTCCATTGCAGTTTTACGTGATATACCATTTGTGCTACGCCCGAAAAACCACCTCTTGCCACATGTTTCTTCTTCTTCGCTTGTTGTAACATCCATCAACATCTGTTTTTTGATTCACCTGACTCTAGTTGTAAAAAATATCTTTTCACTGCAGTTTTGCATGATATACCATCAGCGCTACGCCCAAAAAAACACCTCTTGCCACATGTTTCTTCTTCTTCTTTGCTTGTTGTAACGTCCGTCAACATCCGTTATTTTAACTCACCTGACTTTAGTTGCGAAAAAAGGTCTTTTCACTGCAGTTTTGCGTGATAAAAAACCACCTCTTGCCAGTGCAAAAGCTTCTAATCGAAAAAATAAGACTTTTTGCGAAATTGTCATTTTTCCATTTGGTTAATTTTTATGTGCAAGTTATTTTTGCACAATTTGAGGGTCAATGGAAAAGCGACTTCTATGTACTTCAGTGCGTTTACAATGTGGATGTGACGGCCCCGCAATAAACAACAGGCATGGAAGTGGAAGCAGGAAGCAGAGAAGCAGCTTCAGCATTCTGTCCTGGCTTGCATTTTCTCCTCAATTAACCGGCCAAGGTTGAGGTTGCAGAACATCCCTTGGTGCTCAACCCCTTTCCTAGCTTTGGTTTTCCCCTCACGCTCCCTGGGCCAACACAATACATCTATCACAATAGTCTGTCTGGATGCAGCGCTGATATTGAAGAATATTAATGCTTGCAGGTACCCTTTGGCTACCAATTAATTAACCCAGCTCATTTATACTTGATTGATAAACTGCTCTAATCTGCTACAGCAAGGGTGTACTTACGACTGAGGAGGGGATTTTTTTCTTAGGGGGGGTTGTGTTGAGATCTCCGCCAGCTGCTGCTCAGGTCTCGGTGATCTTTATACAAAATCTGTTAAGAAATTGGATATGTTTAATAGTGTTAAAGGGGTCATATTTGTCTAAACCCACTTTTATTAGTCTTTGGTTCATTTATTGGTGTACTTGGACCCTAATAGTTCATAAAGTTTGAATTTGAACCCTCCAGGTGCTGCAAAGCTATCTTTATATTCATTATATTCATGCAAAAATCAAGTGGATTTCTATAACCCGTTTTAATTCCTTTTTAATTTGTTATGTCTAACTAGTTACGTCATGTCATATGGGGGCTCATCCGGGATAGTCTGAGCATTTTAGTTAACAACTAAATATTACTCTCTTTGTAATGTACTTTTAAAGGGGTCATATTTTACTAAACCCACTTTCATTAGTCTTTGGTACATTTATTTGTGTATTTGGACCCTAATAGTTCATAAAGTTTGAATTTGAACCCTCCAGGTGCTGCAAAGCTATCTTTATATTCATTCCGGCAAAAATTGAGCGGATGGTTTCAATTCCTTCTTAATTTGTAATGTTTACAAGTAGTTACATCACGATATTTGCACATATAAGGTCAAGACTTCCGACGAACATTTCTCCAAGTACGACATAATTGTTTGTCAGCAGCAGCAACTGTAGTAAAAACTGAAAATATGACCAAACTTTGAGGCGATTACCTAAAATGTTCAGTTGATTGTTGTATTAATGGACACAAGTGAGAGCAGCACAATCAACAACCTGGAGGGGGTGGGACGTGAAGTGACTCATTTGCATTTAAAGGGCCAGCGCTCAAAACCACCTTTCTGGTGTCATTACTCAGAAATAGGGTTGAAGATGGACCTGTGGAGTTGAATTAACTCTTTCAGTGCCATGGGCCGATTAAATCGGCTTTACGAATACAACCTTTAAAGTGCCACGGGCCGATCAGATTGGCTTTGGAGAACACGCCATATTTGTGTACAAACAAACCATCCACCCCCATTTCTTTCTCACATTTCGATGACGTTCTTTCAAATCTTCTTGCAAATTACGATCAATAATGAATCGGCTGCGTCCGGTGCGTTTTGAATCTAAGTAGCAATCGGTCGGATGTTACCGAGCGGTTTTTGACCAAGGAAGAGCTCGCGTTTCGTTTTCTGCTTGGGAAATTTTATGAATGAATTTATGAATGAAATCATATGGAAATTAGATGGCCATTTTGTAGTAATATCGTAAACACAGTGATCTGTCTAAACAGTCCCATCTGCTAGAAAATGAGTTCTGATGACGATTCAGACTTCGATTATAAAAACAACGCGAAATACTGAAAAACGGCCAAATTCTGTGGCACTTTTAAGGCTTATTAGCCCCTTAACTGTCTGGCACCGAAAGAGTTAATGAAGAATTCAGACCCAAGCAGAGCATTTACAGTTTACGTAGACCACAGGGAAATGTTTGAAAATGCATAATTGCATTTAAAAAAGCATTAACCTATAAAGACCCAGTGCTACCTTTGTGGCAGTTCCCAGATTAATTTTTCTCCAACCTTTTTTTTACGAGATTTATCCAAATTTTATATAAGACTGTTTAGCATTTTTCACTGTGAATCATGTATTTTCCAATATATTTAATTAAGATATTCATGAAAACTCTGAGTTATTTCAATGGTTATTCTATCAAAATGGAAAAAAAAAAAAAAAGAAGAAAAAGTAAATCATGTGTGTCCATCCACTGTCATTGATCCAACTCCATGGGTTTTACTGGTGAATCAATGTTGTAGAGGATGACGGTGTTTCCACGGTAACTACGGAGCCTCTGAACATCTAAATGGGTCATATCTGATGACCATGAAAAGATGACAAACTGCATTTTACACCACTAATTTACATGGATTGATAGGATTAGTGGATAAACAGGTATTAAACAGTTTAGATCAGTAGATGGTTTTGGTTAGCAATTGAGGTTTGGGTTTTTCTGGGTTAATTTTTAACGTTTTATTTACCCAGATGTGAAAAGGACACTTGGACACGTCAAATCTAATAATAAAATTACAGTTATTTTGCGCTGTTTAAGTTATTTTGGGATCTTTCAGGTTGATAACCTTAAATAAAAAGAAACAAATTAACACAGGTTGATCCATTTCAGACATTGTTGAACAAACAACCAAACTCACTAAACATATACAAACTAGAAATATTCATTTCTTCCATATTTGGGGTCACTTTATTTAACTCCAGTAAATTTTATTTAAAGGATTTTTTAAGAATGTAATTAATTTCATCAATATTTTAACTAAATTCATGTTAAACCAGAACATGATAATGAAATACATATTTGTCTCCACATTAAGAAAACAAAACTTACCTATAAACTAGATTTAAGCTCCATAATTATACACCTTTTAAAGCCAAGTACTAATCAGCACTTTCAATTTCAAACATTTCTAATCAGATAAATTCGGATTTTTTTTTTTACATTTATTTTAAAATGCATTTAAACATATCCAACTCAAACAAATTTGTGTAAAAGTAAGAAAGTACCAACATGTTTACCAATATTAAAACTTAAATTTGGAGTTGTGGAATGCTGCACACCTTCCACTACACCTGCAAAATGTATAATTAATCTAATTAGTCAATGCACATCACTCGTGCAGTAAATCAACAATAGCAGCAGTACGGGAAAAAACTCAAATCAATGACATTTTAAACTTTAACATCTAAATAAACTTATCTAGCAAGCAGAGAAAAGATAAATTAGAAATATTTTCTATCAATAATTTAAACATTACAATATAAATAAATAATTAAACAAATGCACTCCACATACCAGAAGTGTCTCTAATCTTCTCCATAAACTTTTTAGACGCTGATCAAGGAACAAACACTGCTGATCTCCAAACAGAAGACCAACTAACTTACCTCATTAAATTAATTCATATCAGCTGTTTCCACCGGAAGAACTGAAAACTGTGCTTTAAAGTTAGTGCTGCCCCCTGGTGTTCACAATCTAAATGAGTCTCAACCAAAGGCACAATGATCAGGTAAAAGAAAAAAAAAAAAAACTCTCCACACCTATGTTTTTGGTTAAAATAATGTAAAACATCAAATAGAGACCTATATTTTAGATTAATGTCCAAGAATATTCAATAAAAATAAAACAACCACTTAATATTCTAAAGGTATTCATGATTTAAAACGGAGCTTTTGCATATATTTCATGATATTATTAAGACAAATATGCAATTCAATTCAATTTTATTTATACAGCCCAATATCACAACAAAGTTGCCTCACAGGGCTTTACAGAAATTGTTGAATTGACAAAAAAAACAAAACAAAACAAAACAATGAAAATGAACAGTCAAGTAATCAGTAAAACAGTCAGTGAAGGAAATGGATCAATGTCCCGGGCATCCCCCATCCTTAGACGCTCCTTCTCGGCAAAGAAAAATTCCAAAAAACCCAGTGGGAAACGGAGACCCCTCATAGAGATGAGACCAGGACAGACGGACGTTCATTTTCCGACGTAATTCCAGTCTGTAAAGAAGAATATGAGCTTATATGAGATTAATAATATAATTTCCATGTCATCATTTTGTCATCATTTGGGTAAAGATATCCCACTCCTTGTGATCTTATTTCAGAAAGAAAGAAAGAAAGAAAGAAAGAAAGAAAGAAATATCTGGTTTAGATTATGCAACATTTACACATATGATGTTTCATGGTGATCAGATATGACCCATTTGGACGTTCACAGGCTCCGTAGTTACCGTAGAAACACTGTCATCTTCTACAACATTGATTCACCAGTAAAACCCATGGAGTTGGATCAATGACAGTGGGTGGAGACACTTGTTTTATGTTTAGTTACTGATGTTTTCCGCTGAAAAAAACACCTTTTTCTTCAGTTTTCTCTATTTGTGATATAATAACAACTTCTGATAATCAACTTTAATCTGAGCTTTTATGAACATCTACATGATCAGTAAATTAAATATCAGAAAATATGTGATGTTTACTGAAAAAACACAAAAAACAAAGGATAATGTCATCATAAATGGTGATAAATCAATTAAGAAAATTTAATCATTTGTTCCTTGTGCCAGTATCAACATTTCCTGAAACTTTCATCAAAATCCTTCCAGAACTTTTATTTATTTATTTATTTACTTTTATTAATTTATTTTTATTTTATTTTTTGTAATGTTATTATTTTTTACATTTTAATTATTACTTATTTTTATTATTTTTATTTTTTTAATTTTATTTTATTTTGTTTTATTTTATTGATTTATTGATTTATATTCCACAACTTTTTGAGACAAACAACCAAAAAATTGCCCCGCGCCCCCCCATCACCACCAAAATTTAATCATTTGTTCCTTGTGCCAGTATCAACATTTCCTGAAAATTTCCTCAAAATCCTTCCAGAACATTTATTTATTTATTTATTTATCTTTATTTTATTGTATTTTTTAATATTTTTTTAAAAAAATTTTTATTTCATATTTTTTAATTTAATTTAATTTAATTATTTATTTATTTTTATTCTACAACTTTTTGAGTTATCTTGCAAACAGACAAAAAAAAAAAAAAAACTGATGTAAACATAACCTCCACCGTTTCTTGGTGGAGGTAATTCGTGCTTCCTGTGTTTCAGACCAACTTGTAATACTGTACTGTAGACATTACGCTTCAAACAATGGATTCCAAATGAGCTAAGTGGAGTAAGAGACAATGAAATGACCTTTACTGTAAGGGGATCCGGAGTCCTCTTTAAATACAGCCGCAGAAAATGAATCCGTTCTCTGTGTTACTTATCTTTGGAACGCAGAAGGGCCTGTTGTCTGTTCAATGTCCACAGCACATTGTTTTGTCACGCCTGTACTGTGAATCCAATTACACAAGAGTATTTGTACTGTATGTACCTTAAACTTTCCCCTGCAAAGCTTGTTTCGTCAGGACCAACTCACAGTATTTAAAGGTTATCTCTCAACGGCCTTCAAAAACAGAAATGTTCAGTCAATTAGCAGACTGAGAGAGGTAAAAGTTGCCCTTTAAGCAGGTGCATCCAATAACGGCTGGTTTTGCTCTGTTCATTATTTACAGAGCAGCGGTGCGTTTCCATTCAACTTATTGGTCTGAAAGAGGAAACTGTCAAAAGGCTGCCTTGAGATAAAATCATTGTTCAAGTAAGCCGTGGTGCAGTATTTAGAGACATGTTCATCTCCTGCATTGACTGGTTAAATTCGGCTTTTGTTTCACAGGCTTCTGCAGGGTGTTATCGACGGAGAAGCACACTGGGCTTAATCTTTCAAATAATTTTCTTCTGAAAATGTCATGGATCCGACAAATCAATAATGAATTATGATAAAAGCTAATAATAACCACATTGCTATGAGTGGGAACATATGGTGGCCTTTTAATGTGCTGTAAAGGAAGGATTAAGAGTTTTAATTTAACCACAAAGAAAAGAAAGAAATATAGATCCTGCTTCCAACTGGGAGTATCTAACTACAAATGATGCCTTTCCTACAAGAAAATATATCATTTTTTTTTATATATATTTTTCAACATTTACAAACTAACCTTTTACAAAAAATGTGACAAACCTGAACAAACATGAACAACCTGAAATGTCTTAAGAGAATTGACAATAATTGTACCAATATTCTGTCTGTTATTAAATGTTTTGTGTATTTGTAGATCCACTGTGATCTGTAATTTGTAATGAACATTTGAAAATGAGAAGCTGAGGCCAAATAATGGCATAAATTGTTAAAATTACGCTTTTTATCTTGATAAATTTCATTTTGGTCATGGTTGTTCATGTTTTTCCACATTTTTTTAAAGGATGTAAAAAAAAAATTTGATTATATACACAGTGGGGAAGCAAAATTTACAATGAACATTTAGTTGTTTTTTCTCAGCAGGCACTACGTCAATTGTTTTGAAACCAAACATATATTGATGTCATAATCATACCTAACACTATTATCCATACCTTTTCAGAAACTTTTGCCCATATGAGTAATCAGGAAAGCAAACGTCAAAGAGTGTGTGATTTGCTGAATGCACTCGTCACATCAAAGGAGATTTCAAAAATAGTTGGAGTGTCCATAAAGACTGTTTATAATGGAAAGAAGAGAATGACTATGAGCAAAACTATTACGAGAAAGTCTGGAAGATACTATTAAAGAAGAATGGGAGAAGTTGTCACCCCAATATTTGAGGAACACTTGCACAAGTTTCAGGAAGCGTGTGAAGGCAGTTATTGAGAAAGAAGGAGGACACACAGAGTAAAAACATTTTCTATTATGTAAATTTTCTTGTGGCAAATAAATTCTCATGACTTTCAATAAACTAATTGGTCATACACTGTCTTTCAATCCCTGCCTCAAAATATTGTATTCCTGTATCCTGTATTTTTAACATTTACAAACTAACCTTTTACAAAAAATGTGACAAACCTGAACAAACATGAACAACCTGAAATGTCTTAAGAGAATTGACAATAATTGTACCAATATTCTGTCTGTTATTAAATGTTTTGTGTATTTGTAGATCCACTGTGATCTGTAATTTGTAATGAACATGTGAAAATGAGAAGCTGAGGCCAAATAATGGTATAAATTGTTGAAATTGCACTTTTTTTCTTGATAAATTTCATTTTGGTCATGGTTGTTCATGTTTTTCCACATTTGTTTAAAGGATGTAAAAAAAAAAAAAAAAAGATTATATAATTTTACTTTTTCACTTTAAAACATAGAAATTAGACATACAAATTTTGGAATTGATATTATTTTTGTATTATTTTGTTAGTATTTTAATTATCTGGCCCACTGCAGGTCACATTGGGTTGTATGTAGCTGGGTTAGATTAAAAAAAGTCAAATTAAGATAAAGTGTGTATTCTACCTATCACATTAAACATAAAAACATTTAAAAAAAACCAAGGACAGAAGTGTTTTGGAGCTTCTACCTCCTATACACCCCCACCCAGCCAATCCTCCTCCCACTTATAACGAGATATGTTATTATTTTACTGGTCCAGCCCACTTTAGGTCAAATTGTACTGAATGTTGCTCCTGAAGTAAAATGAGTTTGACACCCTTGTTTTTATAAGTTTAGGTAAATACAGAGCAGACTTAATGTGAATGATGAGGAGACGGCTGTTGACATCTTGAATTCTGTGTAATTATGTGATCAGCAGTCCCTTTAGGACCACAAAGTATAATTAAACCATATAGTTTGTCAGAAAATCAATAAAACCAATTTAACAGTCTGCATAATATGTGTTTATAATATGAAAAGCAGCGCTCTGAAAGGCACGGATAAGGGTTACATGTGACAGACGCTGACAAGATCTCAAACAAATATAAACCTGATAATTATCATGTCACACCTCAACCACTGATGACACCCAACATGAACAATGAACGACGATCTGAACGAGTATGGGGACATAATAAGCTAACATATTGACGTGTAAATCCCATAACGTGCCTGTGTTATTACATATTTGCAGTCCTAACCTGATGAACATTAAAAATAAAGGAAGATAACTGGAGGTAAGTGACAGCTGAGTCCAAACAAAGTGGACGGTTCATACGGTAATAGACGTAAGACAAAAAAAAGGGAATAGCAGGATGTCAGTGAGCCTGACACTAATGCAGAGAGAAAGAAAAACATTTAACGCTAAAGATTATCATGAGAAAAGGGATCAACAATAACCTGCCTGTTTAATGAGCTGGACTCAGAACAGATGAATACGACTGGATCTATTTTGGGGGCTTTTGTCTCTTAACTGTTGCCATGATCTACACTTACATTTAGCAAAAAGGATATTTTCTTCTTAGGTCACAATAACAGAGATTTGTAACATTTTCCAAAGTTAACATTTGTATAAACTCTGGTTTGTGTGTATCCATGTGGGAAAACATAGAGGTTACAAAATTATGATGCTATGCTCTGTTTTGTTCATGTCTGTTATGTATCTGTGTAATGAAGCTGCACCTGAAACATCAAATCCAGGTGTATAAAGCAGTGTGTGAACTGCAGTTTTCAGGTTTGGCCATTTAAAAAAAAAAAAAAAAAAGATTTGCTTCATGTCTCCAAGATATTTTATGGAAACCCTTTTATTTTCATGGCTGAGATAAGGTAAGGTAAGCTAAACTTAGCTAAGGTAAGATAAGATAAGATAAGATAAGATAAGATAAGATAAGATAAGATAAGATAAGATAAGATAAGATAAGATAAGATAAGATAAGATAAGATAAGATGAGATGAGATAACATAAGATGAGATGAGATAAGATAAAGTAAAGTAAAGTAAAATAAAGTAAAGTAAGATAAGATAAGATAAGATAAGATGAGATGAGATGAGATGAGATAAGATAAGGTAAAGTAAGATAAGATAAGATCACATAAGATGAGATGGGATGAGATAAGATAACATAAGATGAGAAGAGATAAGATAAAGTAAAGTAAGATAAGATAAGATAAAACGTTTTTGTCCGCAAAAATGGAAATTTGGTTCGCATATCTGTGAACTGTGTAATATTGTTAACATTGCTCTTACTTTTCTTAAGAATTTTCAGGTTGTTCATGTTTGTTCATGTTATACTCAAGTACAGTTCATAGATGTAAACTTTTTTTTTGTGTGGTGATGTGGACAGAGATATTTAAAAAAAAAAAAAAAAAAAAAAAAAAAAGGTCAAGGTGACATTTTTTTTGTTTTGTTTTGTTTTCAGAGGAAATATTTGTTTCGAAAAATATTCGTGTTAAGTGTGGACAGGGCAAAAGAGGGATGGCCGGGGGTATTTGTATTTGTGTTTGTGTTTGTATTTGTATTTGTATTTGTATTTATGTTTGTATTTGTATTTGTGTTAGTATTTGTGTTTGTGTTTGTATTTGTGTTAGTATTTGTATTTATATTTGTGTTTGTATTTGTATTTGTGTTTGTATTTGTGTTTGTATTTGTGTTTGTATTTGTGTTTGTATTTGTATTTGTGTTTGTACTTGTATTTGTATTTGTGTTTGTACTTGTATTTGTGTTTGTACTTGTATTTGTGTTTGTATTTGTATTTGTGTTGTACTTGTATTGTGTTTGTACTTGTATTTGTGTTTGTATTTGTATTGTGTTGTATTTGTATTGTGTTTGTGTTTGTATTTGTGTTTGTATTTGTATTGTATTTGTATTTGTATTTGTGTTTGTATTTGTATTTGTGTTTGTACTTGTATTTGTGTTTGTATTTGTGTTTGTACTTGTATTTGTGTTTGTATTTGTGTTTGTACTTGTATTTGTATTTGTATTTGTGTTTGTATTTGTATTGTATTTGTATTGTATTTGTATTTGTGTTTGTACTTGTATTTGTATTTGTATTTGTGTTTGTATTTGTATTTGTGTTTGTACTTGTATTTGTGTTTGTATTTGTGTTTGTACTTGTATTTGTATTTGTGTTTGTATTTGTATTTGTATTTGTGTTTGTACTTGTATTTGTGTTTGTATTTGTATTTGTATTTGTGTTTGTACTTGTATTTGTATTTGTATTTGTGTTTGTATTTGTATTTGTGTTTGTACTTGTATTTGTGTTTGTATTTGTATTTGTGTTTGTATTTGTATTTGTGTTTGTATTTGTGTTTGTATTGTATTTGTGTTTGTATTTGTGTTTGTATTTGTATTTGTGTTTGTATTTGTATTTGTGTTTGTATTTGTGTTTGTATTGTATTTGTATTGTATTTGTGTTTGTATTTGTGTTTGTATTGTATTTGTATTGTATTTGTGTTTGTATTGTATTTGTATTGTATTTGTGTTTGTATTTGTGTTTGTATTTGTATTTGTGTTTGTATTTGTGTTTGTATTGTATTTGTATTGTATTTGTGTTTGTATTTGTGTTTGTATTGTATTTGTATTGTATTTGTGTTTGTATTGTATTTGTATTGTATTTGTGTTTGTATTGTATTTGTATTGTATTTGTGTTTGTATTTGTGTTTGTATTGTATTTGTGTTTGTATTGTATTTGTGTTTGTATTGTATTTGTGTTTGTATTTGTGTTTGTATTTGTGTTTGTATTGTATTTGTGTTTGTATTTGTGTTTGTATTGTATTTGTGTTTGTATTGTATTTGTGTTTGTATTTGTGTTTGTATTTGTGTTTGTATTGTATTTGTGTTTGTATTGTATTTGTGTTTGTATTGTATTTGTGTTTGTATTGTATTTGTGTTTGTATTTGTGTTTGTATTTGTGTTTGTATTGTATTTGTGTTTGTATTGTATTTGTGTTTGTATTGTATTTGTGTTTGTATTTGTGTTTGTATTGTATTTGTGTTTGTATTGTATTTGTGTTTGTATTGTATTTGTATTGTATTTGTGTTTGTATTTGTGTTTGTATTGTATTTGTGTTTGTATTTGTGTTTGTATTTGTGTTTGTATTGTATTTGTGTTTGTATTGTATTTGTATTGTATTTGTGTTTGTATTTGTGTTTGTATTTGTGTTTGTATTGTATTTGTGTTTGTATTGTATTTGTGTTTGTATTGTATTTGTGTTTGTATTTGTGTTTGTATTGTATTTGTGTTTGTATTGTATTTGTGTTTGTATTGTATTTGTGTTTGTATTTGTGTTTGTATTTGTGCTGCTAGAGGTGAAATTTTTGGACCCACACAAGATGGATGAAACTCTAAAAAGAGCAAAACTTAGAGATTTAAAGATCAGATACCGTTATACGGCACCTGTCCAAACAAAAACCCACCTGGGTTTAACTCATCGAATAGTTCAGATCCTTCCACTGGATATTTTCTGCAGTGATGAACACGTTTCAGTTCTTTAACCCTTAAACTGATGCATAAGGAGATTCTCATGTCTTAAACAACCGTCAGTTTGTAGAGAGCGTACAGACTGGACTGTGTTCCAGTAGAAAAGGTCGTGTGGTCTGATGAGTCCAGATTGACCCTGTTCCAGAGTGATGAAGAGAGATGGATGAAGTGATTACCCATAATTCCTAGTGACTACTGTGACAGTGCTTCAACTTATTGAAAAGACAGCACAGTGAACACACAGTGTAATCAAAGGTAAAGGCAGATCCAATAAGGTATAAGAGCGTGGGACTTCTTTTTTTTTTTTTTTTTTTCCTGGTCAAGTTGTGTCATTTCAACCACATTCTGGTATCATTGGTTCAGGGGGGAGTGTTTACGTGGGACAGATTTAGATCTTTCCACCACAGTTACCTGGACTTGACTTAAATTGTTTTTGATAAGTATGTTACTGCTAAGAAATGACAGTTTATTTTTGTGCATTATTGTTACGAAACAGATAGTGTACTTTTGTTTTTGATGTGTATTATTGTTATGAAATAGATAATTTATTTTTGTTTTTAATATATGTATTATTGTTATGAAATGGACAGTTTATTTTTGTTTTTTAATATCTGTATTATTGTCATGAAATGGACAGAGTTTATTTTTGTTCTTTAATATGTGTATTATTGTCATGAAATGGACAGAGTTTATTTTTGTTCTTTAATATGTGTATTATTGTCATGAAATGGACAGGGTTTATTTTTGTTTTTTAATATGTGTATTATTGTCATGAAATGGACAGAGTTTATTTTTGTTCTTTAATATGTGTATTATTGTTGTGAAATGGACAGAGTTTAGTTTTGTTATCCTTCTTGGTTTAATGTGAAAAACCGAAATATTACATTATGCCTATAAATATTATGCCAAATATTTCTGTTTGTTTTAGTGAAAAAAAAAAACAAAACAAAAACATTAAATCATGAAAATATTTACTTTTACATACTAACCAAGCAAAAAATATGACAATAACCTGAAAAAACTGAAATTTCCTAAGAAAATTAAGGGCAATTTTAACAATATTCTGCCTTTTAATAAATGTTTTGTGTCTTTGTGAATGTATAAATGATTCAATGAGGCATAATATTGTTAAAATTGCACTTATTTTTCTAAAGAAATTTCATTTTTTTCAAGTTATTCTAGTCTTTATTTGTTTGGGTAGTTTGTAAAAATAATATTTTCATTATTTTAATGTTATTTTTTTGCACTAAAACAAAGAGAAATGCTTGGAGTTGTCATTATTTCTAGGTTATTATGCTCTTATTCTACTGGTTTGGCCCACTGCAAATCAAAGTGGCCGAATGTGGCCCCTGAACGAATATGAGTTTGACACCCCTGCTATAAATAATGACAACTCCATGAATACTTACTTCTATAAACTATCAAAAAAAGTGTGAATAACCTGAAAAAACTGAAATTTAAATTTAAAAAAATAAGAAAATTTAGTGGAAGTTTAACACTATTATGCCTCAAATTATCATTTCTACATGTGCTTTATGGATCAGATCTACAAAGACACTAAACACTGAGTAACAGGCAGAAAATTTGTAAAATTGTGCTTAATTTTCTTTAGACATTTCAGGTTGTTCATATTTGTTCAGGTTATTCACATTTTATTGTTACAGGATAGTTTGTAAATGTAAATATTTCTGTAATTTAATGTTATTTTTTGCGCTAAAACAAAGACAAACATTTGAAGTTTGTATTATTTATAGGCATAATGTAATATTATTTTTCTCACATCAAAGCAAGAAGAAAATATAGAGTCATTATTTTTTGCAGGTTATTATGCTATTATTTTACTGTAGATCATTTTGGTCTATATGTCGAACCTAAATTAAAATGAGTTCAACAGCCTTGACTGTGGAATTTTTGCACTTTGCACATTCATTCCACAGGCTGGATTGGAACCTTTGGCTGGCCGCATTTGGCCCCCGGGCCGCATGTTTGAGGCCCCTGATGTAATGTGTTGCTGTAGAAAGCTGTTTACTGTAATATAAATAAAAATTGTAGGTTGTTAGAAACACAATAATATGATTTACTATTTATTTGCACATAAGAAAAACAACAAAAGAAAAACAACATTCAAACAAGTAACAAGATTGTGCAGGAGAGGTTAGAAGCCAAAAAAAAAAGGCTTATATGAACACCTCCCCCAAAATGAACAATACACACACAAAAAAAGAAAAAATTAAAAAATACAATATAACTGAAATAATAAACTAAAGTAAAAACAATAAAAATGTAATCCACATTACAAATCATCAAATCCAAATCAAATGATATACAGTCTTACATTTTTTCATGAATTAAAGTCCTTTTCAGATGCTTTTTAAACAATGATAAAGTAGATGTTGATTGAAGTTCAGGTCTTAGATTATTCCACAGATTCTACATATATATATATATATATATATATATATATATATATATATATATATATATATACACACACACAGGGTGGGGAAGCAAAATTTACAGTGAACATTTAGTTGTTTTTTCTCAGCAGGCACTACGTTAATTGTTTTGAAACCAAACATATATTGATGTCATAATCATACCTAACACTATTATCCATACCTTTTCAGAAACTTTTGCCCATATGAGTAATCAGGAAAGCAAACGTCAAAGAGTGTGTGATTTGCTGAATGCACTCGTCACACCAAAGGAGATTTCAAAAATAGTTGGAGTGTCCATAAAGACTGTTTATAATGGAAAGAAGAGAATGACTATGAGCAAAACTATTACGAGAAAGTCTGGAAGATACTATTAAAGAAGAATGGGAGAAGTTGTCACCCCAATATTTGAGGAACACTTGCGCAAGTTTCAGGAAGCGTGTGAAGGCAGTTATTGAGAAAGAAGGAGGACACATAGAATAAAAACATTTTCTATTATGTCAGTTTTCTTGTGGCAAATAAATTCTCATGACTTTCAATAAACTAATTGGTCATACACTGTCTTTCAATCCCTGCCTCAAAATATTGTAAATTTTGCTTCCCCACCCTGTGTATATATATATATATATATATATATATATATATATATGTATTCCAAGGCATTTTTCAGGGACAGGGTAATGAATCCTTAAAGTCCATCTTTTCCGCAGCCATGGAAGTTCATTAAACCTTGAAAGTCCATGTAAGCATTTTCTGAAGTTTTCATGACTTTTCTTGATTACTTATAAACGTTCTGTCTGTATAAATGCGATATTAGAGCAGACTGTTTTCACCTTCTGAGGCGTTATTTGGACAGTATTTCACTGAAATATGTGTAATTTACAGTCTGTTTTATGTAGCATTTTGCTTTCATAATGGTTTGAAAGTTAATTCACACAAAGAACACAGACACACCATTATAATCCTTAGAGAGTAGATTTTTCCTTCAGAGAAAATGAAAGTGCTCAGAAACTTTTTCCCAAAAGTTCTGGGGCGTATACGTGATGATTCAGACAAAAAGTAAGACTTGTGCCTGCTCCTATAGATGCATTATATTCTTCTATTCTCAGGAAATGGTTGGGGCTATGAACATTTTCCAACTGACAACGTGGTTACAAAGGATGGACTGGCATTGCATTCCAGTCGTCACAGCCAGACTCTGAATGTGACTGTGATTGCAACTTGTAGTCGGGATGCAATTCAGCTATAATATGCAATGCAGAGATGTAAAAAGGTGGAAAGACTGGGGGGGTAAAGAGATGCATGACAGTCTTTTCAGTTTGGTTTGGTTGTCTTCATTGAATTATGTCAAAATTTCATCTGAATGGAACTTTTTTACAACTGATTGAATTATGATTCCACTTATACCTGATGATGCATTTATGTTCACACCTGGTATGTTTTTCATGCAACCCGCTGTCTTCATTAAAATTGCATCTTTATTCTTAACCCATAAGGACCCAGTGGTACTTGTGTGGCAGTTCCCAAAGGAATTTTTCTCTATATTTAACCTTCATTAAGTAATTTATCTCTGTTTATTGTAATATTATCATCTGTATTTTGTGTTTTTTCAGTGAAAATCTGGTATTTTCCTATATTTAATTCACTACACTGCAAAAATCCAAATCTTACCAAGTGTACTTTTCCCATTTCTCGTCAAAATATCTCATTACACTTAAAATAAGACATAATCACCAAAAGACTAACTTTTCAGTGAGATATAAGAACTTATTTTAGACAATAGGTCTTGAAAATCCTATTTCAATATAGTATATTTATTTATCAACAGATCATGAAGTGGGCTTATTTGGAACCCCCATGGGCTTAAAGGATACATTAAGTACCCATTAAACCCATGCCAGACTTTTGACATTTTGATAAATTAAACAATAAAAACATTAAAAATTTGTATAAATTAATTATTGACACTTCAAATGAGAGATGACCAAATTGCTTTTGGGTTTGATAAATCACTTTGCATTGGCTATATTAATATATTTACATTTTCCCCTCTCAGCACATACACAATTGTGTGTAAACGCCCCATATTGCATATTCATTGTGGCAAATGCACTAACTGGATGCACACGCGCTATTTTGCACCTTTGAAAGACGTAACCCTTAGAGCGCACTGTTAGTAAATCAGTTTATAATTTTTTTTTTTGCGTGTGCAATGAGTTTGCACATGTTTTAACACACGCAAACCTTTAGTAGATCCGGCCCTTTATTGCTGATGCTTTTATGTCTATTCAAATGTTAATGTTTTTAATATAATTTATGTCTTTTATTTTATTTTTCTCTCATTATCTTAAATGTATTTTTATGCCTCTCCTGTGATGCTTTTATGCACAGGTGTCAAATATGCGGCCCGGGGGCCAAATCCGGCCCGCCAAAGGGTCCAGTCTGGCCCATGGGATGAATTTGTGAAATGCAAAAATAAGATATTAACAATCCTTTTAGTTCAGGTTCCACATTCAGACCAATTCAATCTCAAGTGGGCGGGACTTGTAAAATACTATCATAATAGCATAGAAATAATGACAACTCCAAATTTTTCTCTTTGTAAATGTAAATATTTTAATGTATTTACACTAAAACAAAGTATAATGTGAATAACCTGAACAAATATGAACAACCTGAAATGTCTTAAGAGAAGTAAGTAAAATTTTAACAAGATTCTGCCTGATATTAAATGTTTTGTGTATTTGTAGATCCACTGTGATCTGTAAGTTATAATGCACATGTGTAAATGATAAACAGAAGCAGAATATTGTTAAAATGACACTTATTTTTTCAGTTTGTTCATGTGATTCACCTCTTTTGAAAGGACAGTTTGTAGATGTAAACCTTTTCATCATGTAAATTTACTTGTTTCACTCTAAAACATGGAGTTGACATTATTTATGTATTATTATGTTTTTATTTTACTGGTTCAAATGGTTCAAATTTAGCCAAATGTGGCATCTGATCTAAAATGATTTTGACCCCCCTGCTTTTATGTTTGATGTAAAGCACTTTGAATTGTTCTGTACATGAAATGCGCTACATAAATAAACTTGCCTTGCCTTGGTTTTGGTGACCCGGTTTTGGCCCGGGGGCCGTATGTTTGACACCCCTGTACTAAGCCTTAAAAGTGGATGTGTTGAGCCGCATTATGTAATAAATTCCCATTATGTAATAAAAGTTCAAAATGTAATAAGAATGTCACGTCATCTTGTAATAAAGCCGCATTATGTAATGAACTGACACATTTTGTAATAAACTATGTCAACACATTATATAATAAATTTTTTACATTGTTAAAGACACTTTCCCGAGTATTTTTTTTTTCAGCTGCTATAGACACTTTATATTGATCAAAATATATTCAGCAAAATACATTTTAGTTGGAAGTTAGCCACTGAAGGTGTGACGGTTTAGCTCTGTTTTATATCTAGAAATGTTGTTTACATTGTTAAAGACACTTTCCTGAGTTTTTTTTTTTTTTTCAACTGGCATAGACACCTTATATTGATCAAAATATTTTAATTTGCCTTAAAAAGGTTCTGTTTAGAAATAAAGCCATGTATTGTTCAGCGTCAGCATTTTCTACTTTGTGTGTGCATGTTGGAGTGTGTGTACTAATTGTGAATGTAATGCTAATAGGTAGGCTATCATTACCACTACTACAACTACTAATCTGCAGGGCTACTTCAATTAAAGAGGGCAAAAAAAAATCTACTTGAGTGTCGTTATTACGTAATGAACCATGTTATTACATTTTCCTGAAAATAAAAATGTGTCAAGTGTATTTTGTAATAAATTTCTCAAATTGTAATAACTTACTACATAATGCAAAAACATTTACTATATAATGCACTGAGGTAGTTTATTACAAAATGCGTCAGTTCATTACATAATGCGGCTTTATTACAAGATGACGTGACATTCTTATTACATTTTGAACTTTTATTACATAATGGGAATTTATTACATGATGCGGCTCAACCGGACGTCTTTTCTCTATCGAAATTGCAGGTGGTTTAAAACTTTTCCCCAGTTGTCTATATTGACACAAAGCTTGATGTCAGCGCTCCATGCTCTGTGTGTCGGTGCACTCAGGGCCAGAGGTCTGTAGACTTGAAACCAGTAAAACTACAGGAGGACACTTTGAAATGAAAAAGGACTGAGGGATACTGCCAGTTCCTCCTCTGTAAAGAAGCGTTTCAGGTTGTTGGTGTCAGCTCGGTCAACTCGGCGCCGTGGTTTGTTTCTCATCATGTTAGTTCAAGTGTGGAGCGTTGCCTCAGTGTTCTCTACCTCTGACCTTTCCTTCACTCCTTCACCGTCTTAAATCTGTGCTTGGTGTATTTTTGTGTGAAGTGACTTAGGTTTTTCTGCTGTGTACAACATTTCAAGGAGGTCATACAAAGTCTCCTCGGGGGTTTAGAGTCTCTTCCTGGCGATAATCCTCACATACTGTTACAGGTGATAACTGACGTACAGTACTGCTACACACAGTTGCTACGTAGCCAAAGGCCAGAGGAAGTCGGACTCAAATTTGTCGCAGAGACTAGTCCCCCCCCCCCCCCCCCCCCCCCTCGAGGAGATCTAAGAAAATAATGGATGACTGCTCGCTCTCTCTCTGTGGCAGGAAAGCCATGATTTCTGTGTGTGTCAGAACTTAACCCATAAAGACCCAAACATCCATCACCGACCCAAACCCAAAATCTGCTGATGTCAGCTGTTTAATACCTGTTGATCCACTAATCTTATCAATACATGCCAATAATTGGTGTAAAACACAGTTTGTCATCTTTTCATGTTCATCAAATATGACCCATTTGGACGTTCAGAGGCTCCGTAGTTACCATGGAAACACCGTTATCTTCTTCAACATCGATTCACCAGTAAAACCCACGGAGTTGGATCAATGACAGCGGATGGACTCACATGTTTTCTGTTTAGTTAATGATGTATTTTGCTGAAAAAAATAACTTTTTCTTCAGTTTTCTCTGTTTTTGATATAACAACTTCTGATAATCAACTTTAATCTGAGCTTTTATAAACACACTGTAACAAGGACACTGTGAAATGTACAGTAAGTTGCTGTTTTACATTCTACAGCATACTTACTGTACAGGGTGTCCCATAAGTCTCCATACATAGGAAAAATGAACGTTTCTTGACATAAACTATTTCTATTTATCTAATATGCTCTATATGACTGCCATTTTGTCAGGAACAAATTGATCCAAAACACTTCCTGTTTTTTTTAACTTGACAATAAGTTTTGCCACAGTGTCGTGTGTGATACTCGTCCCGTGTTTTCTGTTAAATGCGCTTGCAACCATACGACTGCTTCCTGAACCGGCCATCAGGATGATTTCAATTTGTTGTGCTTTATTCAAATGCATTCTTTGGGTTATCTCAAATATAAAGAAATACATGTTAGAACCATACAGGGGTTGGACAAAATAATGGAAACACCTTAAAAAAATCAACAAAATATAATTTAATATGGTGTAGGTCCGCCTTTTGCGGCAATTACAGCCTCAATTCTCCGAGGTATTGATTCATACAACTTTTGAATTGTTTCCAAAGGAATTTTAAGCCATTCTTCAGTTAGAATACCCTCCAACTCTTTTAGAGACGATGGCGGTGGAAATCGACGTCTTACTTGAATCTCTAAAACTGACCATAAATGCTCAATAATGTTGAGGTCTGGGGACTGTGCCGGCCATACGAGATGCTCAACTTCATTAGAATGTTCCTCATGCCATTCTTTAACAATTCTAGCTGTATGGATTGGGGCATTATCATCTTGAGGTGAAGGTGTTTCCATTATTTTGTCCAACCCCTGTATATGTATGGAATGTATTATGTCTCCTATGTATGGAGACTTATGGGACATCCTGTATATTAAATTACAGTACCTGTAAAATACTGTAATTGTCATTACAGTACCAATCACAGTACTGTAATTGCTATTACAGTACTGTAATATGGTGATGTATTTTGTATCACAGCAAATAGTGGACTACTATGAAATGGGAATTTGGGGTATTTTATTGAATACACCAAAACAAAAACAAACACTCAACTTTTTATTTTAAAATGATGAAGCGAAAAAAGACATGTAGATATGTGATATGCGCATAAATTTTAGACTTACATTTCTCATGGAACCGAAAAAAGCCGTTCTTGCTTTTCTATCTTTTGCATGGTGAGTAAAAATAAAGAACTGCTGTTTGAGGGGATAGTTTGGATTTTTTTGAAGTAATACAGTTGAGAAAATGTTATGGCAAAGGAATGGGCTGTCTGATGGCGATGTAAAAAATGGGAATATCCTTTATTTAGCGCACTCTAGAACCAATATTGATGTATTTAAGTGGGCTTTGTTTTAGGTGGTTAAAATTTGCTTTGAGCTGAAAAGAAAGGTTGAAAATACAGCTGATAAAGTTGAAAGTGTGGCTCGTTGAAGATTTCTACAATTTTACAATTTCATTTAGCAGACGCTTTTGTCCAAAGCGATGTAGAACATAAGCAAGAATTTAGACTTGAGGGAAAAACCCTTAGTACGTGCAAAAAGTGCTGCAAGTTTGATTGGCTGCAGATTAAAACTGTTGCGTCCACACCGAAGCTGAAGCCGTTTTCAGCCGGTCTGTCTGTGGATCTGCGGATCGGCTGTCATCGCGCCACGGCTCAGACCGGAAACCATCTGCAGGTCGGGGAATAATCACTTCCTTCCATCTGGCTGCTTGTCTGTTTATCTGTCTTCCTCCATGTGCCATCCATCTCCCATCTCTTCACACTGCTACTCGGTTGTCATTCACGTTTCATTTACGCTCATCTAAATCATCCGTAAATGCTCGTTGTCGGTCTTTTCATCGCCGCATTATTGATTATTTATTACAACAATCCTGCGGGAATCTGTTTCTTAAAAAACTTCACCTATAAGCACTTTCCTGTTTTCCAAATACTTTGAATAAAACATCAGATTCTTCACCTCCACGACTGTCACATGAGCTAATTAAACCCTCACTATTGCCTGACAGTCGGAGATCAGAGGCCAGCTGACTAATTACTTTCTAAACGAATTATGACAGCGATGATGCCAGTTTGCGTTGATAGGAGAGTAAAACCCCCAGAGGTTAGTGGTGTGTGTCATCGCCGGCGTAAACAAAAAACAAATAAATGAGTAACTTTATGGTCACATCATATTAGTAATGATCCAAGTACCGTCAATTGAAACAATCCTGGTTAAAAATAATCTGCAATGGACTTGTTTTTTTTTTTGCTTGATATACTTTACTGACAGGGTCACAGTCGTCCAAATGCATCTTTAAAAACCTGTCCCGCTAAATTCCCTTGTGCTTTAGTAATATGATGTTTACTCACTTTATGCAATATGAACATGTCGAATATAGACTTTTCTTCCAAAATAAAATTCCCCAAGAAGCAGAGCATATGTGTGCAATGTCTGACCCTCTATTAACTATTTTTGATGCAACTTCCTCATGATTTTTGGCTATATTTATCCTGTCATTAGTGATTTAATAATTACACTGGGTTACAAAAAAATGTTTTTTGCAAGTTGTCTAGGTTTTTTCAACTGAATTAAGACAATTTTGCACCGCTAAATCCAAAAATGACATCTGTTTTTCTCAGTCAGGTCAGGTTTTTTTGCTAATTTGATTTTGAAAAATTTGATCTTCTCACAAAATATAATAATTAATACCAAAATAAGATTGGTAAGCACACTTTATGAAACTTGTGACTTGATTCCTGTTAGGTACAATGGTGTATTCAGCGCAGATGTAGCAGAATACGTCAGGCTTATTTTTGCAAGATCTTCTAGTCGAAGCCATTTCATTCACCTGTAATATTAAAAAAAACATTAATCATAAATTGGCAAAAGTAAAATCTTCAGAACTCGTTTATTGCAAGAAATATGAAAGAATTTTGTATCATATGATGTAGGCCTGTAACGGTACACAAAATTTTCGGTTCGGTACGTTTTCGGTTTTGAAAGCCACGGTTCGGTTTTTTTCGGTTCGGTACAGGAAGAAAGAAAACCCCTCAAAATGTCTTTAATACATTTATGAATTTTTGAACATTCTTCTACCAATTTTTGGAGACAATAGAATATAGAAAAACAGGAATAATATAATTCTGCTGCTATAAATCAAATAGAAAATAAAATATTACTAAACGTATTTTAAACATTAGTATTGCACTTTTCCCTGAAAGGAAGTTTTGAACAAACAACAAAAATCTAATCACAGTTCTGTCAGTTCACATTCTGCTTTAAAATAACAAAAAAAAAATTCCACATGAAGTGCAACAAGAGAGCAAACTGGTATTCTGTTTAAACAAACTGAAGAGCAACACTGACAAATAAATTAACCTAATTATTATTTATTTTAGGACAGATAAACTGTTTAGGCCACTTTGCGTACATGTGCGTGCGCGCGCGTGCGTGTGCAGGGTGCGACTTGACAAAAACACGGGGGATTTATTTATTTATTTATTTATTTTTGGTGGGGGGGGGGTTATACGTGGGGGTTCGGTCCATAACTAACGTAATAACTAACGCTGGTGTGAAACGAAAGTGAAACTTTACATCCTTTCAACTCCTTTACAACTTCCAACTCCAGGTTCTATTCCTCTGTTATACAGCGTGTGTGTGTGTGAGAGAGAGAGAGAGAGAGAGAGAGAGAGAGAGAGAGAGAGAGCTAGTCAGCTAGAACTACCGTAGTTCCTAGGGGCCAAACAACATCCGTCTTATCAGCGTCTCTTTCCTCGTTGTTGTCTTTCACCTGAACTGATCCAAACAGGACTGTACTGATGGTGGAGGGTCTTCAGTCTCTTCCCTTCAGGTTGACATCATATTTGTTGTTGTTTTTTTTAATCTTATGGAAGCAGCTATTTCAAATTTTGAGTCATTGTGCACTAGTTCCATATGTCCGTGTGAAACTTGCGCGGATTTAAAGTTCCGCATCGAACGACGCCTTTCGTTCCTTTTTCTTTTTCTCATCATACTGTGCCGTTTCGGTACAGCTGTGTACCGAACCGAACAGGTGTGTACTGAAACGGTTCAGTTCGGTACGTGTACCGTTACAGGCCTAATATGATGTGAAAATGCCCATAAATGTAAGCAAAAATGTTAAAAAGCCAATATGTAGCATAGTTCAGAAAGTTGACCTGATTGAGCAAAATTAATGTGATTTTTGGATTCAGCACACCAAAATTATCCTAAATCAGCTCAAAAAACTTAAACAATAAATTTGTTGTTGACCAGTGTTATCGTCTCCAGTCTCCATTTTGCATTTTTCAGCTCAATTAGATGTTTGCAAGTAAATTTGGAAGGTATTATTCTGTCAAAACAGAAAACTGAAGCAAAAGTGGCTTTTTCAGCAAAATATATCATTAACTGAACATAAAAACAAGCATCTACCACCGCTGTCCATTTAACCTACAGAAATGATTCAGATACAGAAGGTGGTTATGATTAAAGACAGAAAATAAATATGAAACAACATTTTGCTGGAACAAATCTTTAAAAAATGTGCATGTCATGTTGTGGAGTGGTTTTGTGGAATGGACTGGATCGAATTAACTGGCAGAACAGAGTTGGGTAAGACTGCATTTCAATACGCTGCCCCCTCTGCATGGAACGCCGTGCAAAGCAACCGAAATCTATCTGAACTTGTTATTACAGGTGAATTTAAAGCTATTTCAAAGGAGCATGAAATCAGTGAGCTCAGTCAATGTAACTGTTTTTAAACTTGCACAAATTACTATTTTGTCGCTATTGATTGTAAGGTTTTGTATTATGTGTTGATTATGTTTTGTCTTGTCAGAAACTGTGTGTTATGCCACTTTTCTTGGCCAGGTCACTCTTGAAAAAGAGATTTGCAATCTCAATGAGGCTTTTTTTTTTAACCTGGTTAAAGGTGTGGGAGATTTTCGTGACCAAATTTTCATCAAATCTGTCAAACCTCAGTCATAGCCTAAGTATCATGAATCTGTAAGTCTTTCTGTGATTACTCACCTGAATCTCTTGCATTACAGTGAACAGTTTCTTAGTGCCATCCACCATAAACAAACCATATGTTTACAAACAGAGCTGGTGTTCTGTCGAGTTGAGCTGCTCCGTCGAAGTAAACTACCAGTAGCTTATATCGACAGCGACGTCTATCGATTGACGTTACCCCGTCAAAACATGCTACCTTACGTTTTGACACGCCTATTTGAAAATGAAATAATGCTTCGACTGTAGAAAAACACCAGTATTTACTTATTCGTCTGAATATGGGTAGAGGAAGCTCATTTCGACAGGCTTATAACTTCTATTAAATAAAGCTCCTACTATAGAAACACCATTATTTGCGTTATTATCATCTCACTTCAGTATTCTACGTCTATCCTTCGTGCACATGTAATTGCTTACAGGAACTGTTAACATAGATTTAGTCAGTTAAATGGTAGGCTACCATTATTGGCGTCTGTTGAACTAACTTAAACAATAATCTAAACGCTATAAACACCCACCTGACCCACGTACTTAACGCTATAACATACAATGAGATCTTCCTTAAGCTATTATCATCTAACGTCAATATTCTACATCTATCTTTCGTGCACATAATTGCTTCCATGCTTACTGCTCAAAAGGCACTATAAAAGAAATATACGTACAAAATATGACTCACTTCTGCCTGGGGTAGCACAAATCGATGGGTATTTAAACTGTGAAAATGCTTAGGGGCATGCGCATGCTCAGTAGCGCTAGGTAGCTCAACTTGACAGGTAGGGTGGCTCGACAGGACACCGGAAGGTAACACGGCTATCTTTGGAATTTGTCGGAGCCTTCATTGTGGGAAATGGAGTTTTGCGCAGCCACCTAGCAGCAGCAGATGCTACAGACACGATGCAGAAACAGCAGGAGCTCCCTTCCCTCTATGCATATTCCTCCAGCCGTTTCCGCATTTCAGCCATTTCCACGTCGCGTTTCTTTCGTTCATATAATATCATATGGTTGTACTGCTGTTGCCGCTGCAGGTGGCTGCACAAATCTCCCTTTCCCACAATGCACGCCGCAACAAAATTCCGAAGATGCCCGTGTTACCTTCTGACTCTGTTTCTAAACACATGGTTTGTTTATGGTGGATGGCACTTCGAAATTGTTCACCGTAATGCTAGAGATTCAAGTGAGTAATCACAGAAAGACTTACAGATTTGTGATACTGAGGATATGACTGAGGCTTTACAGATTTGATGAAAAATTGGTCACGAAAGTCTCCTACACCTTTAAATAAAGGATATGTAATTAAACTGGTCTACAAAGAAAATGCTTCCAGAATTAAAATAGTGAAATTTTATCGCATGTTAAAAAAAAAACAAACAAACAAAAAAAAACTCGTCAAAAATAGTGGTTGGCTGAAGTTTCCAACATACAGTCTTGGGTCAGACTGAAATTCAAGAATAAACGACAGAACAGGTTTTACTCAAAAGGAATGTTTGTCTCAGAGCTACCAGATCTACTTCAAAACACTGTCTGCACATGACAATACATTCACTATACAGGATCTATCTAGTGGAGGATTTATACATCTGCGGTATAACTGTACATACACTAATAAATATGTGTAATGACACTTGAAAACATCAGGAAACCAGCAATTTTATCATTTGTTTTTCAATGAATCTTATTAAAATATGTAACATTTAGCACATCTTGGGTCAAAATGTGAAATTCGAGAATTAACGACAGAACAGGATCTATCTAGTGGAAGATTTATACATCTGTGGTATAACTGTACATAAACCAACATATATGTGTAATAACACTTTATCATATACCTTGAAAACATCAGCAAACCAGCACTTTTGTAATTAGTTTTCCAATTAATCTTATTAAAATGCATAACATTTACCAAATTCAATCTCTGAAGCCGATAATTTCTAAAAAAAAAAAAATGTAGACCAGTGTGTAATGCGGCTAGTACAAACACTGAATCCAAATGCAGTAACTCGGACACAAAAATAAGGTTCAATGGATTTATTATTCACACACAGGTGGAAGAATAATAATAATGACAGAATCTTGAGGATAAAGGTGGGAGATATCCTCCTCTGATTCATCCTCCGGTTCGAGGGCGGCAGCCCGTCTCCCCGTGCGGCGTTTGGGGTATTTTCCCCGACTGGGGAAAAGCAAAGGGAGGTCAGGGACGGAAACAGGTCATGCACAGGCAGGCTATCACTCAGGCAACAGGACATAAGGGCTAGACAAAATACTCACGTACCAGAAAGTCAGGGCGAGAAGATCGAAACCAGGAAATCCAAAGAGGCAGACAAAAACCGACAGGGAGCAGGCAGTAGGCAAAAAAACCGAGGAATCCAAAAAGGGTCACAACAGGCAGACAAAACGAACAAACGAGGTCAAGACGCTGGTAAGAACTACGAGAGTTACAAACTGGCGTCTGACAGGGGGAAGAGACAGAGTTTAAATACACAAAAGGGAGGGAAGACAACTAGACACAGGTGGAGCAAATCAGGGCGGAGACAGGTAATCAGGACAGAGGTCAGGATGAACGGGGAACAGGAAGTAAAGACGACAGACAAGACACATGAGGGAAAACTTAACAAAATAAAACAGGAAGTGACAAACAAAACATAAAAGACAGACGAGACCAGACTATTGTCTGGCTGCGGGTATGACAGTACCCCCCCTCCTAGGGACGGCACCAGACGGACCAGGGACATCAGGATGGCTGCGATGGAACTGTCGTATCAGGTCCGGGTCCAGAATCCGGGAAGCCGGCACCCAGGAGCGTTCCTCAGGTCCATAACCCTCCCAGTCCACGAGGTACTGGAAACCTCTCCCTCGCCGACGAGCAGCCATAAGGCGTCGAACCGTGTAGGCAGGATCCCCATCAATCATCCGAGGAGGAGGTGGAGGTTGGGTGGGCGGGACCAGGTGGCTGTCTTTCACGGGTTTGATTTGGCTCACATGAAAGGTGGGATGGATCCTCATAGACCTTGGCAGTTTTAGGCGTACAGAAACAGGATTAATAACTTTCGAGATAGGAAATGGACCTACAAACCTGGGTGCCAACTTGCGACTCTCAATCCGAAGAGGGAGATGTTTGGCCGACAGCCAAACCCGCTGGTCCGGATGGTAAACGGGGGCGGAGCTTCTATGGGAATCCGCCGAGGTCTTGTAACGGCTTGAAGCCTTCAGCAGGGCCTGTCTAGCTCGAGTCCAGGTCCTCTTGCATCTGTGGATCAGAGCCAAGGCCGAGGGCACGCTCACCTCCTTCTCAAGGGAAGGGAACAAGGGCGGCTGATAACCATACACCACGTGAAATGGTGATAAGCCAGAAGAAGCACTGGGAAGCGAGTTATGAGCAAACTCCACCCACACCAGATGACGGCTCCAGGAGGCGGGGTTCTGAGAGGCCAACACACGGAGACCCACCTCCAGGACCTGATTAAGCCTTTCCGTTTGGCCGTTGGTCTGCGGGTGAAAACCAGAAGACAAACTGACAGAAGCACCAACGAGAGAACAAAAAGCTTTCCAAAAACTAGCAATGAACTGGGGCCCTCTATCGGAGACCACGTCTCTAGGGAAACCATGTAGGCGAAAAACATGAGTTAGCAGCGCCTCTGCTGTTTCCTTAGCTGAAGGGAGTTTAGGTAGGGGAATAAAGTGCACCATCTTAGAGAATCTATCTACTACTGTAAGAACAACCGTGTTACCGTTGGACAAGGGCAAACCAGTCACGAAGTCCAGAGCAATGTCCGACCAGGGCCTTTTAGGGACAAGTAACGGCCGCAGCTCCCCCATGGGGGCCTTATTGGAGGTCTTATTGACAGCACATATAGGACAAGCGGCCACGTACTCAGCGACGTCCTTCTCCATGGCTGTCCACCAAAAACGTTGCTTAAGCACAAACAGGGTCCTCTTCACTCCGGGGTGGCACGCCATCTTGGAAGCGTGGCCCCACTGGATCACCTGGGGGCGGAGGTGAGGAGGGACAAACAGGCGGTCTGGCGGTACGCCATCCGGAATCACACAGTCATTCAGGGCCTCCATCACCAACTTCTCAACACCCCAATGAAAAGCCCCCACCATACAGGAACTAGGTAGAATAGTTTCAGGTTCAGAAACAGATGTGTCAGGAGAGAACACTCTGGAGAGAGCGTCCGGCTTACCATTCTTGGAGCCAGGACGGTAGGAGAGGGTGAAATTGAAGCGAGTGAAAAATAGAGCCCACCTGGCCTGACGGGAGTTGAGGCGCTTAGCCGATCGCAGATATTCAAGGTTCTTATGGTCCGTCCAAATGAGAAACGGCACATCCGTCCCCTCCAGCCAATGCCGCCATTCTTCCAACGCCACCTTGATGGCCAACAACTCACGATTTCCAATGTCATAATTCCTCTCAGCTGGTGACAGTCTCTTTGACAAGTAGGCGCAGGGGTGGAGCCTATTGTCAACAGGAGAGCGTTGAGATATGACAGCCCCAACACCCAAATCAGAGGCATCGACTTCCACCACAAACTGCAGAGCTGGGTCAGGGACGGACAGGACAGGAGCGGTGGAGAACGCCCCCTTCAGGTGGTTGAACGCCTTATCAGCCTCCGGACTCCACCTGAATGCAGACTTGGAAGAGGTGAGAGAATGCAGGGGGGCAGCCACACTACTGAACCCCCGGATAAACTTTCTATAAAAGTTAGCGAAGCCAAGAAACCTCTGAACATCCTTCCGGGTAACAGGAGTGGGCCACTCCCTCACCGCACTAACCTTCTCAGGATCCATCTGGACACTTCCCTCTGAAATGATGAAACCCAGAAAGGACACAGTAGGCTGGTGGAACTCGCATTTTTCTGCCTTGACAAATAGTTGGTTGGCGAGTAGTCTTTGAAGCACCTGGCGAACATGTTGAATGTGTGTCTCCTCGTCTGGGGAAAAAATCAGAATGTCGTCCAGATAGACAAACACAAACACATTTAGCATATCCCTGAGCACGTCATTAACAAGGGCCTGGAAGACAGCAGGGGCGTTGGTGAGGCCAAAAGGCATTACCAGGTACTCGTAGTGACCACTGGGGGTGTTGAACGCTGTCTTCCACTCATCTCCTTCCCTGATTCTAACTAGGTGATAAGCATTACGAAGGTCTAGCTTGGAAAAAATCTTGGCCCCATGTAACAGTTCAAAGGCTGAGGACATCAGTGGTAAAGGATATCTGTTACGGATTGTAATGTTATTAAGTCCCCGATAGTCTATGCATGGCCTTAGAGTCTTATCCTTTTTATCAACAAAAAAGAAACCTGCTCCTGCAGGCGACGATGAGGGCCGAATTAACCCAGCTAGCAGGGACTCGTCTATATACTTTTTCATAGCCATGTTCTCTGGGCCGGACAGGGAATATAATCTCCCTTTAGGAGGAGAAGTACCAGGTCGTAAATCAATAGAACAGTCATAGGGGCGGTGAGGAGGTAAGGCCGTAGCCTTAGACTTACTGAATACCTCTTTAAGGTCATGGTAATATGGAGGAACCTTTTCCAGTGCAGGAAAGTCTTTATCCTCCTCCTGAGGAACACTAACCGGGGCCACGGAGATCTGAGGCATCTTGGGAGGACAAACAGGTAACTTAACAAACTTGCAACGAGCTCCACATTCTTTACCCCAAGAGTAAACCTCCCCCGTGCCCCAATCAATAAAGGGTTCGTGTTTCTGCAACCAAGGATAACCCAGGATAAGTGGCTGAGTGTCTGAATTGTAAATATGAAAACTGATGTCCTCAGTGTGTCCGTCCATGAACTGCACAGCGACCGGCTCAGTACAGTGGGTTATCCTGCAGATCACGTGATCATCCAGGGCTCGAGCTTCTAGTGGACGCTGGATAGGAGTAGAGCTGAGTCCCAACTTAAGTACCAGGTTCTGGTCCATAAGATTAGCGTCGGAACCGGAATCGATCAGGACGGGGTGCTGGAGAGACAGAGAATCAGAGCACAGAAGAACCACAGGAAACGGACGAGTGACAGTGGATAGACAAACAGTTCGGCTCAGTAGCGACCCTTCACCTGTCTTAGCATCCGGTCTTAACGTACAGTTGCTAACTCTGTGCCCTCCTTGCCCGCAGTATAGACAGAGACCTTCTACCATACGCCGTCTGCGTTCTTCAGCTGAGATGTGAGCCCGTCCCAGTTGCATTGGCTCCTCTTTATTACCGCCGGTCTCAGCAACTGGGAGACGAACCACCTCACGACCAGGTCCCTTACTAGTCGGAGTGCGGACCTCGGGTTCCTCTGACTGCCACACTGATTCTTGATCAGCGACCCGGATAGCCTCGGTGATGACGTCGTCTAGGGAATGCAGCTGTTGGCGAAGCGCCATCTCCCGGCCAACAGAACGATTTAGGCCGGTCAAAAAAGCAGTAATCAGGGCCTGGTTGTTCCACCCTGATTCAACTGCTAGGGTACAAAAGGCGCTCACATACTGCCTGATGGTCTTATCTCCCTGTCTTAGCCTCATGAGCTGATGACCAGCAAATTGGCTCCGGACCGGGTGGTCATATACTCTCTTAAGTTCAGAAACAAGAGCCGAAAAAGACTGAACAGCAGGGGAATCTTGCTCAAAAAGAGCATTGAAATAGCTTAAAGGGGGGCCCTCCAACAGGCTGGCCACATAGGCAATCTTAACAGAGTCTTTAGCAAACCGAATGGGCTGGGAATCAAAAATTAACTGGAGCTGGGTGAAAAAATCACGACAGGTGTCAGGATTACCAGAATATTTGGATGGCGCCGGAATGTTCGGCGCAACCGAGTCTCGAACTGGCGGGGTAGCGGCCCGATTCTCGCCTGACGCAGCTGCAGCTTGGGTACTGGTGAGTTGGGCGACCTGAGTAGTGAGCTGGTTCATTTTATCGAAGAGGGTGTGGAGAACCTGCTCATGTCCACCCAGCCTGTGCCCCTGGGACTGGATAGCCTCCTTGACCTGTGTGAGTTCTGCTGGATTCATTTTATGGCCAGTTTGTACTGTAATGCGGCTAGTACAAACACTGAATCCAAATGCAGTAACTCGGACACAAAAATAAGGTTCAATGGATTTATTATTCACACACAGGTGGAAGAATAATAATAATGACAGAATCTTGAGGACAAAGGTGGGAGATATCCTCCTCTGATTCGTCCTCCGGTTCGAGGGCGGCAGCCCGTCTCCCCGTGCGGCGTTTGGGGTATTTTCCCCGACTGGGGAAAAGCAAAGGGAGGTCAGGGACGGAAACAGGTCATGCACAGGCAGGCTATCACTCAGGCAACAGGACATAAGGGCTAGACAAAATACTCACGTACCAGAAAGTCAGGGCGAGAAGATCGAAACCAGGAAATCCAAAGAGGCAGACAAAAACCGACAGGGAGCAGGCAGAAGGCAAAAAACCGAGCAATCCAAAAAGGGTCACAACAGGCAGACAAAACGAACAAACGAGGTCAAGACGCTGGTAAGAACTACGAGAGTTACAAACTGGCGTCTGACAGGGGGAAGAGACAGGGTTTAAATACACAAAAGGGAGGGAAGACAACTAGACACAGGTGGAGCAAATCAGGGCGGAGACAGGTAATCAGGACAGAGGTCAGGATGAACGGGGAACAGGAAGTAAAGACGACAGACAAGACACATGAGGGAAAACTTAACAAAATAAAACAGGAAGTGACAAACAAAACATAAAAGACAGACGAGACCAGACTATCGTCTGGCTGCGGGTATGACACAGTGATATCAAACCGTGTGAAAACATCACAAAATTTTAAAAAAAGATGTATAAAAACCTTATTTTCCAGAGATATAGTTACAATGAACATGAGCACAACAGTAGTAGTTATTGATGGGATGTAATAATTTGTTCTTTTTTTTTTTTGTAATTTAATGACTGACCTATTCTTTATTATGGACTCTATACGTCAGCTGATTAGCCAAGTCATGTCAAATTGGGGACGATATAAATTCAACCTCTTCCTACTCCTTTTCGGACATAAAGTATCGTTAAAGAACCATAATGTTGTTATACATTTGTGTGATATTTCATTTTTTTTGGTTGATCTATCTATCTATCTATCTATCTATCTATCTATCTATCTATCTATCTATCTATCTATCTATCTATCTATCTATCTATCTATCTATCTGTACATTTTAAATCAGTAGATGTTTTTTTTTCGCTGGCAGCTGTTTAGGTCTTTTTAGAACAAAATTAGTTCCTATTTTCTTGTATGTTATGATTTAATGGAGTATTGTCAATAACTCCAGTCTCATCCAGTGGTGGATCAGCATCTCGACCATGAACCACAAGTTTCACTTCCTGCTCTTGTTTAATTTTCTCCACTAAACAAGTTATAATGAAGGCACAAAAATGCCCTAAACTAATAACAGTCTGCAGTTTTCTCTCAGGAGAGCAGCCACATTATGCCATTTGTCGAATTAAAAAGCCAGTTGCAGTTACTAATGTCAATATTAGGGCTGGTGTCAATGCACTTCAGAAACACAAGTGTTTGTTGGATGCTATCATTTTGTACTGACTCTGTGTATTACACCTCAGGCAAAGACCTGCTCAGTGTGTTTCCATAACCTACAGATTTCTCCCTTCACAAATACCTGACTGTGAGATATAGCACATGAAAGGCTGGGAAAGAGTAGAGAAGAGATAAGGGAGTCTATTTTTAACTTTAAAGCCTTCACAGATCTACGAGGTGGTTTATTCTGGTCTTATTCTCTTCTTAAACTTCCCATGTCAAGTATACAATCCCTTTATCTCCAAACCATCACAGTGACAGGAAATACAAGCGTACTGACATATGGATTGTGTAAGAGGGATTTTTTTTTTTACATTCATGTTTAACGGAACTCTAGTCCAGGGGTTCCCAAGCTTTTTAAACGCACAGCTCCCCAAAATAACGACCTCCACTATCCCCGAAGGGACTGAAACATAAAACAAGATGTGCCAGACACAACAAACCCCACCCCTTGCACGTTTTGTAGCTTATTTTGGCACAGATCCAGCTGATGCCATCATGTCTATGTGTGTGCTGATGTCAGCATATCAACTATGTGCCAAGTTTGAAGTAAACTGAAACAAAATTCATGTTATTATAGGCATTTGAAATTTCCCCCATTGTAAGTAAATGGGAGGAAAAAAAAAAAGATATTTAAAAAAATCATTAAAAATGTGAACTTTGACCTACTTTTCCCAAAATGTAACCACATCTACTCTGGGTTAGTGAAAATCTATAAACCCAATTTGGTATGAATTCAACCAATAGTTTTGCTGGTAGTGTTAACAAACAAACAAACTGAACCAAAAACAACAATACCCATTGCCTGCCCTTCAGGGGGCCGAGTAAAAAAACATGCGTACAGGACTCATGCACAAACAGTATCCAACAAAGCGTATCCAAACACAGGCATAACAACACAAAAGAACCCAACAGCCTAACAACCATGATACAATTTATATGATACTTTGATATTGATGATAATGATGATAATGTGCAGGTGTTCAAGGGGGGGGGGTGGTGCGTTAATGCTTATTTTGGTTAATGTGTCTATTTTACAATGTTTATTGGCCTTTTTATGTTTATTTTAGTCCAAAGACATGCCCTAGTAGGTTAATTGGGTGCTTCTATGAATCTGGTCCCTAAAGACAGGACTAAAAATTCAAACCAGATGTAGATTAATGTTATGAAGCAAGTTTGGAAGCACTTTGGGTCTATTTAAAAAATACATATTTACTGAAATAAAAGAGAAACTATTTTTCAGATAAAACACATTTTTATATATTTTTTTTATTTTTTTAACAAAAATCCACACGTAACACATTAAATAGGACACAAAAATTATGCGCAACTATTTTAAAAAAAAAAAAATCTCTTTCTTCTCTCACAGGTACATTTTGGGAATTGAACTAATTATGCAAGGCAGAGTGTTTCACAAAAATGACCGCTGTTGCTAAATCACTCACAATTTCTATGCATTTAACTGGGCAGGTTCCACATGTAAGGCGAGTGGACACAATGTGTTACATACAAAACCTGGAATGAGACTGAGATTCATGAAAAACCTGCATGTCTGGATTAGAAAAACCACTAGGATCATCAAATTTAATGGTGTCTTTATTTATAGCGGTATATAATACCATTTACAGCCATGTTTTCCAGATCAAATGTACTGATATCTAGCTTTTCCTGTCCCAGTTTTGGTTCTATTTTTGGCCCAAATATTTGATTAAAAATTCATTAATTTTTGGATGGCTCAGAGCAAGAGTATATATATTTTTGCATTTATCCGAGGTCATCATTAGGAAGGTTCTACGCAGGCCCTTGGTCTTGATGGTGGTGATGTCACCTGGTGTGCATACTGCATCGATACATGCATGTAGATTTCCCCCCAAAACACACATCTAAACATGGAATTAAAAGTGAGAACACAATGCCACTTTTGCGTTTTTGGTTCAGATCGTTACCGTCTAAATGTAGCCTATGTTGAAAATGAGAATCAATTCTCAATTAACTTACCTGGACCCCTTTAGTCCGATCGGCCCGCCCATGGGCTGAAAAAATTATATTAATATTCATCTACTATGAAAATAAAATAAATCAGGACAATGGATGTTTTTTCAACTTTTGCTCAAAGTTTAGACCCTAATGTTAATAAAAGTACATCAAAAGTGTATTCTAGTGCAAACTTTAATGATTTTTAATCTTTGTGGGGTGAAATATAGACTATTAAAAATCTCCGACACGAACAATTAATTTATGTATATATCATCGTCAAGCCAGCTGAAAAAAAACAGGCGAGGATAAAAAATTCTAATTTCTCTTTTAGTTTGTTACAGTTTACTCAGGCATAGTAATAGATACATTATTTTAGACAATGGGAATAGATTCTGTGAGGTCTCTAAATCTCCATAGACACCAAGAACATCCATATGAACCTTATTATTGTGAAGTAATTCTTCATTTACTTTGGGTATGTCTTTTTAGGTGTTTTTCCCCTGAAAATATGGTCAGGGTTTAACAGGTTAAATAAAGGTTAAAAAAAAAAACATACTTATTGGAAATGCCTAATTAGATACTTTATTACACGTTCCCAGAAGTCTCACTATGACACCTCTGTCTGCTGGAGAAACTGTGGTAATCAATGTGCAAATCATTACCATGTTTTTTGGGATTGTCCGCTCACAAAGGATTATTGGAGAGAAATACATAATGCCCTACAGGACATTCTCAAATGTGAAATACCCTTTGAGAGTAAGACTTTGTTCTTCGGACACATACCTCAGGAATGGCCAAAAAGAGATAAACATTTCATGAACATTTTGCTGGTGGCCTGTAAAAAGACTATTACCAGGAAATGGCTATCACAGGAGAGCCCAACTTTAAATGAATGGATGGAAATCACAATGGACATTTATAAAATGGAAAAAATAACAGCATTTGTTAATTAGATTCTGTTGGGTTTCTGTAAATTGACTTAGAGTCTGGTTTTGACCAACTCTATATATAAAATGTCAAGAGATAACTTTCTTGTGATCTGGCGCTATATAAATAAAATTTGATTGATTGAGTGATTTAATTGGTTTTCCCCTGTAAGTCGCTTTGGAAAAAAGCGTCTGCCAAATGCGTAAACATAAACATAATTACAAACTGGAGAAATTTACTTTATACTGGGCAAAATGGATCAAATACAGGGTGACACAAAAAAACGGGAACTTGTTAACAATCCAATAAAACCAAGAGTGATGGAAGAAAAATATTTTATTCATAGTTATTGAAACCTTAAAACATGCCATTTAAGAAACAATGATGGAATTTTCATTTTTTTTTAATTACTTCCTGTAGATGGCGTCCTCCTGCACGAATGCATTCTTGAAATCTGCTGTTGAGATTCCTCATTGACCGCTGCAACATCTCAGCTGGGATACTGTGAATTTCATCCTGAATTCTCTGTTTTAACTCATCCAGAGTTCTTGGTCGAGTCGTGTACACTTTACTCTTGAGATAGCCCCACAAGAAAAATCACCGTTTTTATACAACATTTTTATGGCTAACGCACGCTGTTGCCTGTTCCACTGATCCATGGTTACTAAAATGGGGGTGTGTTTACTTGCTCAAGGTCACTGTCTCGCACTTGTTCATGTCTGCCAATACGCACTTCAAAAATTCCCGTTTTTTTGGGTCACCCTGTATGTCACACCCTATAGGCCTGACTTTGTTTTCACAACTTAGTGACTGTATTGGATGGAAGAGATCACTCCCTACTTGTTGGTAGTTCCTTTTTTTTTTTTCATTTCTTTCCCTGTTTTGGTTACAAAAATACATTGTTCTGGCATTTAAAGCAGACAATAGAAATGTGCAATATGTTTATGTGTTATACTACATGTAAATGTCTGATACTCCTTTTTATTATGTATATAAATGACTTGGGGAACAATGTGTCTAATGCTGATATGCATTTTTATGCTGATGACACAATTATTTACTGCTGTGGATCAACTCTTAGAGAAGCCATAGAACACTTGCAGAAAGCTTTTGATGCTGTCCAGCACTCACTTCTTCAGTTAAAGCTTATTCTCAATACTGAAAAGACTCAGGGTACGTTTACACGGCAACACTCCGCAAAGATTTCTCCTTTGCGTTATAAAATCATTCCGCGTTAAGACGAAGCCGCTATGATAACGATCTGCGTTAACATGAGTCTGCAAGGACGGCTGGATACGCTGTAGTGGCCATGCCAGACCAGTAGCTGGCGATGTAGAGCTGTAGTGAAACAGTGGCGGTGAAACACGCGCCTGCGCACAAACGATTTCCGGTTTAGACAGCCTTTAAATGAGGAGAAGAAGAAGAGGCGGACAACACTATTTACAAACAACAATGGGGAGTGGTCGTACAAAGACACAGGACTTCTTTGTCTGGACAGACGAGCTGAGCACAGTTAGCAGCACGTATGTTGTTCTGAAACCAGCCATTGTTGTTGTGGTTGTTCCTTCTTTTTCTGGAGCTGTATTGTGTCATAGAGGCTGGCAAACCAGCTTGGAGGCGCATTACCGCCACCAACTGGCGTGGAGTGGGTTAACTGGCGGTTCTTGGCTGCGCGCGCATGCGGTGACGTCATATTTTGCGGTGACGTCATATATTACCCCGGAACGCTCCGATTTGCATTAACACGGAGCTGAAATGCGGAGCGTATCGATAACGTTCCACCCTGGACCCTGGTATCAAAAGTTTCCGGATTCAGGCACTCTAGGCACCGTTTCCATGTTAACAGAAGGCTAATCCGCGATGAAATCTTCCCGGAGTCGACTGAATCCGACGCTGTGTAAACGGCCCCTAAGATGATGCTCTTCGCAAACTCCAAGAAGTTGCCTGAATCTATCCCAGTAGTGACTACGTTAGAGGGAAATGTCATAGAGGTGGTTCATGTGTATAAGTATCTTGGTGTCTTCATTGATGACTCCCTCACTTTCAGACCCCACATTGAAAACCTGGTAAAGAAGTTAAAGCTTAAACTGGGCTTTTACTTTTGAAATAAGTTGCGTTTTTCTTTTGATGTAAAAAAGCGCCTAGTCAATGCCACTTTTTTTATCTGTGTTAGACTATGGGGATGTGCTTTATATGAATGCATCATCCAAATATCTTCAGATGGTTGACACAGTTTATCATGCTGCTCTGAGGTTTATTACTAATTCTAAAGCCAGGACACATCTTTGTGAGTTGTACTCCAGAGTGGGTTGGCCTGCCCTGTCCACTAGGAGACTGGGACACTGGTACACTTTTATTTACAAGGCCATACTTGGGCTACTGCCTCCCTACATCTGCAGTTTAATAACAAGAAGAAATATTCAATCTTATTGTCTGAGATCAAACGAACATTTGTTCCTCTTTGTGCCATTTGCCCGTACAGAGCTGGGAAAAAGGGCATTTGTATACTCTGCTCCTTGCTCATGGAATATGCTGCTAAGAGACTGGAAACTGACTGAACTGATCTCTCTGAATGCTTTTAAATCCAAACTCAGATTGTTAGAGAATATCTCAATGACATGCATGGGTTTTACATAGGTTGACTGGTCCGGTAAATTACTGTATGTTGTCACTGTATAATGTAACTGTATGTTGTAACTATGTGTTGTGCTGCCTCTTGGCCAGGACTCCCTTGGAAAAGAGGTTCTTAATCTCAATGGGATTTTCTTCCTGGTTAAATAAAGGTTAAATAAAATAAATAAATACTGAATGTCAATAAAAAATAAATTACAAAAAAAAAAAAAAAAAAAACATATTTTTTTTTCACTATGTGAGACCATTAGTCAAATCTGCCCCCCACCCCTGCCCCCACCACTTTGGGAACCCCTGCTCTGGTCGACTCATGGACTATGGATATGCGTCCAATTATACTCATTCTCCTCAGTTTGGATGGGATTCCATTTTATTGCCACATATCTTGTACTTGTGCCAATGCATCTGTTCCCAAGTGTACTGTAATGGATCTGAGTGTGATCACATGAGCTGTAAGTGTTTCCCCTTTAGGGAGTAGCTCGTTGCATAGAAAGCAGATCGAGGTGGTCGGAGCAGAGTAAAGTTGTCAGTAAAAGCTTGAGTGCAGCAGTGATGGAACAGGCTGAGCTCCAGTTTGTCAGTAAGTAAATGCTACAGGTTCAAGGTTCCTGTATTGATTGCCAAACGCTGAATAACATAAAGGAGCACAGGTTGACATTTTGGACACATAAAGACAGCTATTACGCATGACTGGAATTGTCGCTGCCAAATTAAACACCTCCACTACATCAAGTCAGGGTCGAAATTAACACCCGCCGAGCACCAAATTCAGGACGGTTTTTTATTTGGTCGGTAAATCTCTAAAGGCTGTCCATCACACCGGAAGCTCAAATTTTGGACCAAAATAGAAATGTAATAAAAAAAACATCCTGGGAGACTTTTTGTTGTCAGTCACAGGTGCAGTTATTATTGTTATTCATGCGTGATGTCGGTGCAAACCCCCCACTCTGCTTCTGATTGGTACTGACCTTGACATCAGCAGTCTCTTAACCCTTTATCGGGCAAGTGACTATTTTTGGTCATTTCCACACACATTACAAGACAGTGACAGTAACAGTTCCAGTGAAGACAGTGAGTCGACAATTTCAGGTCCAATGTGGTCTACAGGGTCTGCATGAACAGTGAGTGGACCTGCTTTGTTGGGTACCATGAAGTAATGGTACTAATGAGAATGTGGACGTGGGCAGGGGTCTGGATCAGCACTGATGTTGGTCTGATGTTAGAAAATATATGTTCCTTTCATCTTACATGTGTTTTTCTTGTATGTTTTGTATATACTTCTTGGTTTGTTTGTTGTTTTTTTTTGCCACTTATAGGCAAGGAACCAAATATGGTAACTTCACTGGCCTTTATTTTCTACATGACAATAAAAAATTTATAAAAACAAAAAACAAAACAAAAAAAAAAAAAACTCCACAAAAGTAATAAAGTCTTGTTATGTCCTCCATTGATACACAAAGGCTGAAAGAAGGAGAATGGTCTAATGTTCTAAAAGTGATGTTCTAATGTTCTAAAATGCATGTTCTTTTCACCTTACATGTGTTTTCTTGCATTTTTTGATATTTACTTCTTGGATTTTTTTTTTTTTTTCTCCACATATGGGTAAGGAACCAAATATGGTAATTTCATTGACCCTGATTTTCTACATGACAATGAAAAATATCTAAAAAATTTCACAAAAGTAATGAAGTCTTGTTATGTCCTCCATTAATATATAAAGGTTGAAAGAAGAAGGAGAATGGTCTAATGTTCTAAAATGCATGTTCCTTTCACCTTACATGTGTTTTTCTTGTATATTTTTATATTTACTTCTTGGATTTTTTTTTTCCACATATGGGTAAGGAACCAAATATGGTAACCTCATTGACCTTGATTTTGGTTGGTTTGGTTATGTCCTCCATTAATACACAAAGGCTGAAAGAAGGAGAATGGTCTAATGTTCTAAAATACATGTTCCTTTCACCTTACATGTGTTTTCTTGCATTTTTTGATATTTACTTCTTGGATTTTTTTTTTTTTTTTCCACAAATGGGTAAGGAACCAAATATGGTAACATCATTGACCTTGATTTCCTACATGACAATGAAAAACATTTAAAAAATTTAAAACATAAACATTTAAACATTAAACATTTGAAAAATTTCACAAACGTAATAAAGACTTGTTATGTCTTCCATTAATATATAAAGGTTGAAAGAAGAAGGAGAATGGTCTAATGTTCTAAAATACATGTTCCTTTCACCTCACATGTGTTTTTCTTGCATTTTTTAAATATTTATTTCTTGGATTTTTTTTTTTTTTTTTTTTTTTCACATATGGGTAAGGAACCAAATATGGTAACTTCATTGACCTTGATTTTCTACATAACAATAAAAAATGTATAAAAATTTTCAAAAAAGTAATAAAGTCTTCTTATGTCCTCCATTAATACACAAAGGCTGAGAGAAGAAGGAGAATGATCTAATGTTCTAAAAGTGATGTTCTAATGTTTTAAAATGCATGTTCCTTTCACCTTACATGTGTTTTTCTTGCATTTTTTTTTATATTTACTTCTTGGATTTTTTTTTTTTTTTCACGTATGGGTAAGGAGCCAAATATGGTAACATCATTGACCTTGATTTCCTACATGACAATGAAAAACATTTTTAAAAATTTCACAAAAGTAATAAAGTCTTGTTATGTCTTCCATTAATTTATAAAGGTTGAAAGAAGAAGGAGAATGGTCTAATGTTCTAAAATACATGTTCCTTTCACCTTACACGTATTTTTCTTGCATTTTTTCAAATTTACTTCTTGGATTTATTTATTTATTTATTTATTTATTTATTCGCATATGGGTAAGGAACCAAATATGGTAACTTCATTGACCTTGATTTTCTACATGACAATAAAAAATGTAAACAAAATTTCACAAAAGTAATAAAGTCTTGTTATGTCCTCCATTAATACACAAAGGTTGAAAGACGGAGGAGAATGGTCTAATCCTCTAAAAGTGATGTTCTAATGTTTTAAAATGCATGTTCTTTTCACCTTACATGCGTTTTTCTTGTATTTTTTTATATTTACTTCTTGGATTTGTTTTTTTTTTTTTTTTTTTTTTTCATGTACAAGTTAGGAACCAAATATGGCAACTTCGTTTACCTTGATTTTCTACATAACAATAAAAATGTTTGAACATGTCACAAAAGTAATAAAATCTTGATAGGTCCTCAAATAACAAACTATAGTTGAAATTTGAAATTTCAGAGTATTTCTATGAGTGGACTATAAAGGGTTAACCCTCATAGACCTCAAACAGCCGACAGTGATACGTTAATGCACTAATGTTCATTCTAATTATTGTACAAAGTGCAATGATTATTGTACAAACCAAAATAAACCATTCATTCATTCATTCAAATGCAAAGTACTTTAACAAAATGTGATGATAACATAGGAAAGGATAAATGTAGAGGAAAAATTAATGACCATAAAAACAGTTCTGGGACTTTCAAGGCTAAAGAATAAATGAGGGTGATGGGGCAGCCTAACATATTATTTAATGTACCAGAAAAACATTTAGCGTGTCCAAATACATATGGCATTCTAAATATACCAGGAAGTCTGACTGTATCTGTTTGGTTTTTACAATAGCCCAGTCAGTCTGCTTTTATTCCTCCAATCCTCTGACAAAGAACTGAGTGAGGCAGTGGTCAGACTACACAATATTTTTGTCAGTTGTAATGGTCAATACGTCAGGTTAGGCAATTGTGGAGTCGTAAACTCAGTGACATTTAAGCTCAGTCATGCAGCGTCTATACTGCATTTATTGTTGGAGATAAGAACCAGAGCATTGGATGCAGTTGTGCAAAGCAAAACATACTGAGTTCAGACCACAGAGTCAATTATGTTATTTTATGACTTTTATAAGGATGGGCACAGTTCCTAACCCTGGGCTACACAAACACTGGCATCTGGAGCAGTGTGAGAGAGAATGGCAAAACCTTACAACTACAATCACCACCACCACTACTACTATTACTACTACTACTACTGCTACTACTATAGTGATGCTTCTGTAGTCTTTGATACTGGCTGTTCTGTTGGGAAAAGACTAGGCCTGTAACGGTACACAAAATTTTCAGTTCGGTACGTTTTCAGTTTTGAAAGCCACGGTTTGGTACGGGAAGAAAGAAAAGCCTTCAAAATGTCTTTAATACATTTATGAATTTTTGAAAAATCTTCCCCCAATTTTTGGACACAATAGAATATAGAAAAACAGGAATATAATCCTGCTGCTATAAATCAAATAGAAAATAAAATGAATTATTAATATTACTAAATGTATTTTAAACATTAGTATTGCACTTTTCTCTGACAGGTAGTTTTGAACAAACTACAAAAATCAAATCCCAGTTCTGTCAGTTCACATTCTGCAGAAAAATACCCAAAAAATTCCACATGAAGTGCAACATTAACAAGAGGACAAACTGGTATTCTGTTTAAACAAACTGAAGAGAAACTTTGATAACTAAAAATTAACCAAATTATTTATTTTAGAACAGATAACAAACTGTTTAAGTGACTTTGTGTACATGCGCACACGCGTGCAGGGTGCGATTTGTCGGAGGGATGTTTTGGGGTTTTTTTGGTTGGACCCAGGGGGGTGGGGTGGGGGGGTCCATAACTAATGTAGCTAACGCCGGCGTGAAACAAAAGTGAAACTTTATATACTTTTAACGTCCTATTCCTCTATTATACAGCGTGTGTGAGAGAGAGAGAGAGAGACAGACAGACACACAGAGCTAATGTAAGTGTTTTAGAACTACCATAGTTCATAGGCGGTAAACAACGTCCGTCTTATTAACGTCTCTTTCCCCATTGTTGTCTTTCACCTGAACCTGAACTGATCCAAACTGGACTGTAATGATGGCAGATGGTCTTCAGTCTCTTCCTTCCAGGTTCACATCTTTTTTTTTTTTTTTTTACTTTATATCAGCTGCTATTTCGTATTTCGGGTCAATGTGTGCGTCCTTCAATATGTCCATGTGGAACTTGCACGGATTTAAAGTTCCGCATCAAACAAATGTCTTTCGTTCCTTTTCCTTTTTCTCATCATACTGTGCCATTTCGGTACAGCTGTGTACTGAACCAAACAGGTGTGTACCGAAACGGTTTGGTACGTGTACCATTACAGGCCTAGAAAAGACTATTAAAGACATTTTGTCCTTTGTGGGTACTTGGAAAAGGACCCGACAGGCTGTTAGTCCTAGATAACTGGTGTAATGGTGGACTCTGTGGTCTTACTGGTTGACGTCATGACAGCGAAGTCAAACACCCCCGACTGCATGGGTCCATTTTGTCACATGACACAAGATAACACGATCCATTCCTGCACTTAACCCTATAACGCCGAATATATCCTATTTGATATATGAGTTTTGAATCCCTCTTCATGATCAGTGTGATTTTTTTTTCTTGAAAAACCTGATGTATACAATTAGATACATGCAATACACAGATAATCCACCAGGGGGGAGGATTTCCTTCACCAGAGGCCTTTCCAGTGACACTACAAGACTGTTATTAATGAGAAAGGAGGGAGAACTTTGCCAATATTGAAAAGGAATTACCAATTTGTGTTATATTACGTGATGTTTGTCCCTTTTTAATTTTTTTTTTATTTTATCTTGTTTGGTTATTAATTTATATTCTCATACATGATGTTGTTTTATCTCACTTCTTCATTTTTGCATTGATTTGATTGCATTACATTTTGTTATCCCTGCCCTCTTCACTCTGATTCACTCAGTTTATTTGAAGTGTCATGATTTCGCATTTGCTGTACATATTTCTTATTGTGTTCTTTCTGTTTTAGTGTCTTTGCTTGTATCTTGTATTCTACTGTTGTGCCCTTCTGCTTTGTCTGTCAAAGCACTTTGTAAACTTTGTTTATAAAGGTGCTATATGAATAAAGCTATTATTATTATGTTTTTCTTTGTTCAAAAATAATAATATTTAAGCATTGAGACCCCATGTATCAAATATGAGACAAACTGAAACTCATACATGGAAATTTATATTTGAAAAAACATTTCTTTGGTTGTTCAGAAGGACCAATAAAGGCCACAGTTTCAAAGAACTGGAATTTTCTGTCAATAATTGAATGGTTCAGGGTTTGCAGGGTTAAGACCTCTGACACAAAACACCACCCCCAATAAACTCAATCAGGCTGGAATCAGGATGAAGTATAGGCTAAGCTGGTCATAGTTTAAGGTCCAATGAAATTAAGTATAATGTAGTAAAGCTCATGCTAATGCTAACTTTAGACTGCACACAACAGTAGATACGGCATAGTAGAAAGGAATAGAATGCTAACTGGGAAACACTGAAAATTTAGCAATATATTCATATTTATCATATTTATTTTACTTACTTCTGTCTTACTGCTTGTACTTTCTATTGCCTTTATTAGTTTTTAGGTCCCTTATTCCCTTTATACCTGTTATCTCTGTAATGTGTGACCACTTTCACTGTTTTTCTGATGTGGTTTCTTTTTCTTTTATTGCACTTTTATTGTAATTGGGTGTCGATCCTACTACTTTTTTTTTTTTTTTTTACTGATTTTAACTATCTTCCTTTAATTACTGTCACTGTTTTGTTTACTGGTAACGCACTTACTATAAATAAAGACGATATTGATGATTATTATGTGCATATTTATAGTGACATGAAAAAATCTGCAGTTCAATTATATGTGAAAACAACATGGGCAGATAGTTTCACTGACATGCACTGTATATACATGTCAAACTGATCAACAAAATTTAATGAAAAATAATCAAATAATAATGGTCGCTACCAGTTTTACTGATGTACAGCTAAAGTAACGTGATATTTTTGCACTGAGTTTAATAATAAATTAAAATACAGCAAACCTACAGTAAAGACAGATAATCAGTTGATCCAAAATCTTTTATGTTGGACCTTAAAGCACAGAATATAGTTCTGAGATCGGGTATATATCATTAATTTAGCCTCTAATGCCGGTCTTCTTTGTCTTCAACATAATACGTCATCCCAGAGAAATGCACTGAAACAAATATGACATAATGTGACATGAAACGGTGATTGATTGTTTTTGCTCGGTGGATTTTCATATTTCCTTTTGATCCAGTCCCCTCGGCCGATGCATCAAAAAGGAAATCTTGGTCAGTGCTTCCAGTCTTTCTGTAACGCTGAGGTAACTGCCTGTGGCTCAGTAGTCAGCTCACAGACAGAGGACTCTCAATCTTTTCATCTAATGCTCGGCAGGAATTACAAATACAATAGCTTAAAGGAGCAGCAACCGAGAATTCTAGCATTAGCAGATATTTGTTTTTATATTTCATCTTTTTTGTGTTTTTTTTGTTTCAGGATTTAGGTTTTATTTGTTCCTTTTTTTTGTTTTGTGTTATATACTTATTTATCATACATTACATTTACATTGAACATTTGAATATTCAATTTCAGAGGCATTACGTATATCCCATTCTTCCCACCTCCTCACCCTCCCACCCCTTGTCCGACATGACACACTTGATGATAATAATAATAAAAAAAAATAGCAATGTCCTCATAGAACAAAAAATGTAAACTAAATAAAATTAAAGAATAAAATAAAATAATAAAAGCAAAGAAACATTTTTTTAGCCTCATAGTAGACAAATCTGCTTACTCACAATTACATCCTACATGCATGAACATGTGTTTGTTTGGAAAAATTTGATGATAACAACAAAAATAGCTCATAAGAGTTTAATTTCAGAGCTGATATCTATCCATTTTCCATGTTTTCTTGATAATAACCAAAATCACTTCAGTTCTTACATCAGTTTCTATGGTCTTGTACTGACAAAAACAGTGCTTTTAGGCATTCCGTGTTTTCTTTTCTGTCTGTTTTAGTCACATGATACACACAGGAGTTAGTACTGGATTGCATACCCATTGTTTTTGATGATTTTTTATGGTCGAATAATTTTTTCCGTGACTATATATGCCTTACCTGGTGATGGCGAGCTTTTTGCATTGAAATTTCATTCATAATGCGCACCAATTAGTGTTATTAATATTATTAGAGAGTACACAAGTATATGTTATTTGTTTAAGCATTGTCATCACGATGTACGTACACGCAATAGTCACACCACAGATCCTGCAATGTTGGAGGCAAATTAATTCAATGTGTTCTCATCTAATTTCAAGGGTACCTGACACAAACTGCACAACAATCCACCAATCACATTCATACTTAATCAGTTTTCTGAAGCAGACCACACCCCTGCACGTGGAGTGAATCACTGGTAACAACGTTTCTGCTTGTAAGGTTTTGCTGTGGCGCAGCACCACGTCCTGCCCCTTCAAATGAAAGTTTGCAAAGTTTCAGGAGGTAGAGAAAAGATAAATGAGAGACTCACCTTTTCAGAATAGCCTACCCCCCCATAAGCTCTACTCTCCATTCTACAACTTCATTTCTATATATAGTAATTATTTGTTTTAATCGGTTTATTTCTTTGTATTTTATGGATTGTCTGTTTTATCTTGTTGTACAGTGTCCTTGGGTGTCTTGAAAGGCGCTTATAAATAAAATGTATTATTATTATTATTATTATTATTATTATTATTATTATTATTATTATTATTATTATTATGTTTCATTTTCACTTCTGCCCATACCTCAATAGTATTATAAGTCAGATGGAAACTGGTTGAGCCCCCCCCTTGGATTACACACCGCCACACTAACAGATCAATTCCACAAGAAACACTGCACTGTTGAAAAACGAGCAACAAACAAGAGAAAATCATCCAAAATGAAGACTTGGCGCCAAAAACCAAAGCAATGTCAGTTATTTGGAATTATTTTGCCTTTAAGAAGGATGATATGAAACATGTGTTCTGTGTCGACAGTGCCTTACACCTGTTGCCTCAACGAGAGGTAACACAACTAATTAGTTTGACCATTTACGTCAGCACCACGCAGCTATTATATCCCCCTGAGAATTTTTTCATATCGTAATATACAGGGTGGGGAAGCAAAATTTACAATATTTTGAGGCAGGGATTGAAAGACAGTGTATGAGCAATTAGTTTATTGAAAGTCATGAGAATTTATTTGCTACAAGAAAATTGACATAATAGAAAATGTTTTTATTCTATGTGTCCTCCTTCTTTCTCAATAACTGCCTTCACACGCTTCCTGAAACTTGCGCAAGTGTTCCTCAAATATTCGGGTGACAACTTCTCCCATTCTTCTTTAATAGTATCTTTAAGAAAGTTGACATTGCTGTGTGATGTTCTATTGGTAGCATGTTCTAAAACGCCCCAAATAGCAGAATCCAGAGGGTTTAGATCTGGGCTAGAAGGCGGCCATAAACATGATTCCCAAAAATTGCTAAAGTTGGATTTGTTGCTGTTGTCAACAAGTGTTTTGGTGTTCTTGTGTAAGATTTTAACTTCAAATCATATTTTACTGCATTTCTAACGGTCTTGTTGTCTACCTCAAGTTCAATTGCCATTTTTCTCATGGATTCGGTTGGATCCTTTAGGATTTTGGATTTGAGAGCTTTAATAAAAGCTTTGGTACGTTTTTTGTTGCTTCCTCCACTTCCAGACTTTCTCGTAATAGTTTTGCTCATAGTCATTCTCTTCTTTCCATTATAAACAGTCTTTATGGACACTCCAACTATTTTTGAAATCTCCTTTGGTGTGACGAGTGCATTCAGCAAATCACACACTCTTTGACGTTTGCTTTCCTGATTACTCATATGGGCAAAAGTTTCTGAAAAGGTATGGATAATAGTGTTAGGTATGATTATGACATCAATATATGTTTGGTTTCAAAACAATTAACATAGTGCCTGCTGAGAAAAAACAACTAAATGTTGATTGTAAATTTTGCTTCCCCACCCTGTATGTCATGCAGCCCTATTATTTAGTCATTTTGAATGTTTATCTGGATGCATGGGGTATGTGATGTGCCTCTTTTTTTCCCTCTTTGTTCCATACCTACACAAAAAATATCCTTTACCTGTCTGCTTTGAAAACACTTCACGCAGAGTCGGTGTTGTTAGAGAGCTGCGATGACACCGAGGGCGCCTGTCTGTGATCAGATGCTCTTATCAGTCATTAAAGACTACAGTCGGGAAGCAATCATCCCCACCTCAGCAGTCGAAATGAAGGTAGCTCCACATATAATGGCTTCTCTATATTAGGGTGGGTACGATAGCTATGTTATTATGTAATAAGGGAAGTGGGACTGAGTGAGAGTGTGTGCGTGAATGGCTGTGGTGGTGGTGGTGCCATAAATTAAGCAAGCTACAGCAATTTCCGAAGCAGATAATTGGACATGGATGTGTGCCGTGGGTTGGTCAAAGCCCCTGAAGCTCTGAACTCATTTGTTGGGATGCGGAGCACCTTGTCAGGATCACAGTGCGGAAAATCTTCCTCCTCCCAGCACGCATCCCCATGCATCAAACCTTCGACCGACTCCTTAAGATCCTTCAGATATTAGTTAGTTAATTTTACATGAGATTAAACTGCTCATTGCATAAATGATTCTTGATTTTATGGTTTATAGGTTTAATTTGCATCTAGATTGTTTAATATTGTGGATAGAAAAACACAAGCCAAGTCTTAAATTGATGTTTGCAACTAATAAACATATGAAAATGCACTGTCTGTCTGTCTGTCTATAGGCACAGTCAAAGAAAAAATTATTAGACCACCCCTTGTTTTCTTCAATTTCTTGTTCATTTTAATGCCTGGTTCAACTAAAGCCACATTTGTTTGGACAAATATAATGATAACAACAAAAATAGCTCATAAGAGTTTCATTTCAGAGCTGATATCTATCCATTTTCCATGTTTTCTTGATAATAACCAAAATCACTTCAGTTCTTACATCAATATCTATGGCATTGTACTGACAAAAACAGTGCTTTTAGGCATTCCATGTTTTCTTTTCGGTCTATTTTAGTCACATGATACACACAGGAGTTAGTACTTGATTGCATAACCATTGTTTTGGATAACTTTTGATGATCTAATAATTTTTTCCATGCATTGCCTGGTGATGGTGAGCTTTTGGCTCACCATGGCTTTTCATTCATAATGTGCACCAGTTAGTGTATGTTCTGTTTGACAGAAAAGCGGCTATTCTATTCTATTCTATTCTATTCTATTCTGCGATCCCTGATGTTCATGGTTCAATTTCAAAGCCCTTTTTCCATAAAGTTTTTGTGTTATTAATTTATTGACATTCTACTAAATTTTGGATAACTTTTGTTTTGTTTGCATTGCTGACTGGAATAACTGATCAATACTAGCAGCAATAATAATAATAATAATAATAATAATAATAATAATAATAATAATAATAATAATAATAATAATAATAATTTTATTACTATTATGACAGTTATGCCTAATGTCATTCATTTGCATCATATTATTGTCAGTGCTTTATGGGAGCCTCTCAGATCAGATCAGATTGAGATTCAAATGTATTTGTCATTTCAACATATAAAATACACAGAAACAAAACATTGTACTCAGGTCCCTATTGTCAGCAGCATTTAGCAAATAATATAAAATACTGATAAAAAATAATAAAATACTGATAAAAAAACAACCCCCCCCCCCAAGGTTACCTATTAATAACAATTTTTTTTTATTTCTAAAGTGCACGGCACAGCACTGGTGGTCCATGACTTGGATGTGCTATGAAACTGCTCCCTAAAAACAGGACATGGGGGTTAAAAATTCAAACCAGATGTAGACTAATGTTATGAAACAAATTCGGAAGCACTTTGGGTCAATTTCAAAAATACATATTTACTGACATAAAAGAGAAACTATTTTTCAGAAAAAACACATTTTTTTTTATTATTTTTATACAAAAGTCTGCATTTGACACAATAAAAAGGACATGGAAATTAAATGCTACTATTTTTTCAAATATCTTTTTATTCTCTTACAGGTACATTTTGGGAATTGAACTAATTATGGAAGGCAGAGTGTTTCACAAAAATGACCACGGTTGCAAAATCACTCGCAATTTATATGTGTTTAAATGGGCAGGTTCTGCATGTAACGTGAATGGACACGATGGGTTACACATGAAACCTGAAATGAAACTGAGATTCATGAAAAACCCACATGTCTGGATTAGAAAAACAACTAGGATCATCAAATTTAACAGTGTCTTTATTTATAGTGGTATACAAGAGCATTTACAGCCATGTTTTCAGATCAAATGCGCTAACACCTAGGTAGCTTTTCCTGTTCCAGTTTTAGCCCTATTTTTGGCCACAATATTTTGTTAAAAATTCATTAATTTTGGCATGGCTCAGAGTAAGAGTATGATTTTTGTTGCATTTATCTGAGGTCATCATTAGGTACATCCTAGGGGGAAATATCCCTAAATTTCTCTTTTATTATTGGGTCTAAAAAGCTGGCAGTTTCAGATACCAAAATAAACCCAGTTTCATTGAAGCACCCTTATTCAAATTCACAATTTCCACTTAATTTTGTACCTGCATCACAGCAACAACACTAAATATTTTTTTTTTTGTAAATAAATTTTGGCAGTAAGGGGTTAAGAGCCATTATATGGATTTATGTCAATGTAAGAATGTAAACTTAGCGCCTATATTTCTTCAATGCAGTAAAAAGTAAACATATAGGGATGGGGTGGATAGGAATGTATAATGTTCTTGCATTAATCAGTGGCATCATGTAATACACCCCCTCAGTTATGACAGAGTGGCAAAACATGCTGCAACATGGCCACATTTAGTAAGAAAATCTGTGAGAACACAGTGAAACAACAACATATTATCTACTTAAATGAAAAGCAGGCAGTCTGGTCAGTGATCCATATAACACACCAAACAACCAGCGGTCTGTGGACATTGACATGTGACCAGGGGTCTGGTTTCATTTATCATGTTTCATTAATATCCTATGGACCTGATTTAGACGCTGGGGAAATACACACAGCAGGGCCTGAAGCCACTGACACCTGGTCGTATTTTTCCGCATTAAACAACCTGTGAATAATATACCAGTAGACATTTGTTCATTTTCAGTCCGTCATCAGTAGTGAGTCACATGTTGTTAGCCGTTAGCTCATTTAAAATGCAGATTTTATATTTCAAGGGCTATTGAAATGAATGTGAAGGTAAATACAGACCAAGATGTGCTTCTACATAATCAACAACAGATCTATCTATCTATCTATCTATCTATCTATCTATCTATCTATCTATCTATCTATCTATCTATCTATCTATCTATCGATCTATCGATCTATCTATCTATCCTATTTCATTATTATTTTAATTGATTGTATTGGTGTGTCTTTAATTAATGGATAAAAAAAATTAAAGATGGACCAGAACACTATCGCTCTCTCTTTTTCTCCTCCTTTACTCTCTCTCTTTAACCCCAACTGGTCAAGGCAGACGACCATCCTTCAGGAGTCTGGGTCTGCTCGAGGTCTCTGCTGTTAAAGGGAAGTTTTTCCTTCCACGGTCACCAGTCACTAGTGTTTGCTCCTGGAGGATTCTGTTGGGTTTCTGTAAATTGGCTTAGAGTCTGGTTTTGACCAACTCTATATGTTAAGTGTCATGAGATAACTTTTGTTATGATTTGGCACTATATAAATAAAATTTGTTTTGATTTTGATTTGATAATTAGACGTCTAAAATGCATGGCGGTAGAGCAGAATGACTCCAGGAAAATAATATTTTTGTAGTATTATTACAGAGAAGTTCAATGTACGTCTGTGGGAGCCAGGGCTTTTTGAATCTAGTGACTATAACTGGTATTACAGCTTTAATATATTTCCTCAGTGGCTTCATTTTGGACCCCTCAAAGTCTGTGTGGATGGTCTAGACCAGTGGTTCTCAACTGGTCTGGCTTCAGGAGCCACTGTCACCCCTCAATGACAAGCCGCGACCCAAATTGCTAAAAGTTAAACATCTCAAATTTATTTAATAAAACATGGTGTATTTTGAACCCGAGGTAATACAGAATATCACAGTATGAAAACACAGAAGACAAGTTTAATGATAAACCAAAATGACCAGCAGGTGCTGATGATAAAGTGGGTTTCGGTACGCACCTGTTCGGTTCGGTACACAGCTGTACCAAAACGGCACAGTATGATGAGAAAAAGAAAAAGGAACGAAATACGTCATTCGATGCGGAACTTTAAATCCACGCAAGTTTCACACGTACATATTGAAGGAGCACACATTGACCCGAAATATGAAATAGCAGTTGATATAAGGTTAAAAAAACAACAAATACCGGTATGATGTGAACCTGGAAGAAAGAGACTGAAGACCCTCCACCATCATTACAGTCCAGTTTGGATCAGTTCAGGTTCAGGTGAAAGACAACAACGAGGAAAGAGACGTTAATAAGACGGACATTGTTTGGCCCCTAGGAACTACGGTAGTTCTAAAACACTTACACCAGCTCTGTCTGTCTGACTATCATGCACGCTGTATAATAGAGGAATAAATAGAACATTGAAAGTATGTAAAGTTTCACTTTCGTTTCACAACAGCGTTCGTTACATTAGTTATGGACCGCACCCCAAGGTATATAACTGCGCGCCCCCCCCTACCCCCCGGCTCCGACAAAAAAAAAAAAAAATCCCCCATGCACACAGCACAGTTTGTCTCTGTCCTAAAATAAATAATTTGGTTCATTGTGTTGTCAAAGTTGCTCTTCAGTTTGTTTCAACAGAATACCAGTTTGTCCTCTTGTTAATGTTGCACTTCATGTGGATTTTTTTTGTTATTTTTATGCAGAATGTGAACTGACAGAACTGGGATTAGATTTTTCTTGTTTGTTCGAAACTACCTTTCAGGGAAAAGTACAATACTAATGTTTAAAATACATTTAGTAATATTAATAATTTATTTTATTTTTGATTTGATTTATAGCAGCAATATTATATTATTCCTGTTTTCTCTATATTCTATTGTCTCCAAAAATTGGGGGAAAATGTTTTAAAAAATTCATAAATGCATTAATAGACATTTTGAGGGGTTTTCTTTCTTCCCGTACCGAACCGAAAAAAAAAAAAAAAACGAACCGTGGCTTTCAAAACCGAAAACGTACCGAACCGAAAACTTTGTGTACCGTTACAGGCCTAATGAATACACATAAGAACAGCTGGAGAACAACTGTCCACTGTAGTGACCACTATGCATGAAAGGGTTAAAGTGACAGTGACACTACAGTTCAGTGTTGTGGATAAGATACCCATTTACTTACAACATGTTTCAAAACCAGTGAAAGTTGTACAGAAAAATCCAAAATAATATTAATTATAATTTCCAGTCATTACGTTTTCTCCAAACCTTCACAGAAATGCTAAACAGTTGGTTGTAAGCCACATTAATGGTCCAAATCGCTGCAAGGTTACAGTCTGAAGTTGATGTGTCACACTATACAGGATGCTCAGTCAGTTATGGCTCATAAACCAAGAGGGAAAGTTATTTTTTTAGTGCATCAAAAGACAGTGGACCTCAATTCATCTCAGCGGCACAGTCTCTCCTTTTGAGTGTCCTTCATCTTAATAGCGGCCTTAAAACTTTTCATCTTAAGTGGAAGTAGGTTGAGTGCATCGAGTACACTGAGTGACCTGTGGTGCGGTTTACCTCTGTAACTCTGTGGGAAAAGGCTCACAGGTGTACCGGCGGTGAGCGGCTGCATCTTTTTGACATAAAGGGCACAGATCCAGGAATACAAGATGCAACCTTACACTTTTTTTTTTTTTTTGTAACACACATGAGAATCAGAGGAAATGTAGAGGTGGCCTTCCCAGAGAGGTCCGCCTTGTCCGATGCTTTATGTAACCGCCATTTGGAGAAATATCACTCTGTGGATTTGTGAGCCTGAGCCTTTGTAATCCTCAGCGCAGATACTTTTACAAATCCTGTATTTAATTAGATTTCCCCATTTAGTCATTTGCAGTCAGAAGCCTAATTCCTGCATAATGCCTACAGTGAGAGTGTGTTCCTGGCGAGTACATGTAAGGGGTCCTGCGTTCGACTTCAGTGGGTAACGGTCCAAGGAGTTCACTTCCACCTGCGCCCAAACCCACTTGGAGAAGACAGAATATCGACACATACTGATTTACCGTTAATGTTGTCTTCCTTATCATGTAAATCAGTGTTGCACCAGGGAAATACTTGACTCTTTGAATAAATAAACATTTGTGTTAGATGCTTTAACGTTCAAATATTGGACTTGTTTGTGGGATTGGAAAAGAGAAAACAGGAAAATCCATATCCGGGATTCCAAAATTGAAAGTTGGGACCCAAAATGGAGCGTGGAAATGTGATTTTGTTCTACAGATGAATGCAATGACGAAGTATTCCATGGTATGGTATGGTATGGTATGGTATGGTATGGTATCCTACCCTACCCCACCCCACTCTATTCTATTCTATTCTATTCTATTCTATTCATCAAATACAGTTTATTGATGAACAACAAAATCTGAATACAGTTTATGAATTGCACTGATATTCTGTTGTTCTGCATCCTTTAATACTAACATACAGAATATGGGGCTGGCCCAGAATGGTATTCTATTCTATTCTATTCTATTCTATTCTATTCTATTCTATTCTATTTGTCAAATACAGTATAGTTTTATTGAAGGACAACAAAATCTGAATACAGTGTATGAATTGCATTGATATTCTATTGTTCTCCATCGTTTATACAAACATACAATGCATAGGGCTGGCCCTGTTTCTTTTTTTTAATGACATAGTCTTCATTTTACACCAATGGATTTGATTATTGTAATTTATTCCAATAATTTTAAGGTTTTCCCACCATTACAGAAAGGTTTTTACTCTCAGCCCCCCACCGCAGGGTACTGTTGTCTGTCCATCCATCTGTCTGTATGTGCAAAAACTTTGGCATGTTTTTTTTTTTTTTTTCTCCTGTTGTTGTTGTTGTTTGGGCACTGTCACTTGACAGTTTGGTCAAAAAGACCAAAAATGGACTTACGAGGTTTACACCCAACAGCGACGATATACAACATATAAAGGATATTTACAAGGTAATAAAATCAAAAACAAGGCGCATGAGTAATGAGTATTGCACTGAGGGAGGGTGAATATTGCATTGTCAGTTTTAGGGGGGTGGTTTTATGAGTATATAATGAGAATATGTGATAACATTAAAAAAAAAAAAAAAGACTACATTCCAACATACAGCACAAAAACCAAAAGAGTGACAAACAAAAGGAGAGATTAACAGGAGTTAAAAAAGGAAGTAAAAAATCCAAACCAATGTAAAAACAGTATATATTTTAATATTGCTTCATACGTGAAGTGGCACAACACCTCTGCTGTCTGCAACAAACCAACACAAACAGAGCCCCCTGCAGCAAAAAAGTACAGCATGTGGCAAAGATCACACTAGTTTCTGCCAAGTGAGTGCTAACAAAGTGTTGTGAGCGCCCTGGAACACACCTGACAGGTATCAGATAGGTCTAAATGATCCGTGTTTTAAGTGAAACACAGCAGTCACCGCCGGCAGCCCTGTCTCTCTGGAGTGTAACGCTGATATGAACAGGATTCATGTGCTGTACCTTAATAGCACCGTAAAAACAGAAACCGCCTGACCTTAGAGAAAACAATCCTGTTGGAGAAGAGACACAGGAAGCACTAAATCACATTCAGATGTAACGTAAAGCACTTTTATGGAGCAGTTCCTTCAAAAGAATTAATACCTTACAATCAGTGGCGGCTCATCAATAGAGGGCGCTAGGGTGGCGCCCTACCTGTCTGACACGAAGAAGAAGATGACGATAGGAATGACCTGAAATAATTTTGAGCCGTGAGCACCATGTGTTACCTGCATTCAAGTGTAGTTTTAATATGCATATTTATTCTATCTTTTATATTCTACAGTTTTTATATGCACATTTATTCTATCTTCTATACTTTATAGTTTTTATATGCAGTGTTACACTATATTCTATAGTTCTTATATGCATATTCTATCTTCTATAGTTTTTATATGCATGTTTATTCTATGTTCTATAGTTTTTATATGCACATTTATTCTATCTTCTACATTTTCTAGTTTTTATATGCAGTGTTATACTATATTCTGTAGTTCTTATATGCATATTCTATCTTCTATAGTTTTTATAAGCATGTTTATTCCATTTTCTATAGATTATATATGCACATTTATTCTATCTTCTATACTTTATAGTTTTTATATGCAGTGTTATACTATGTTCTATAGCTCTTATATGCATATTCTATCTTCTATATGCATATTTATTCTATCTTCTATAGTTTTTATGTGCACATTTATTCTATCCTCTATATTTTGTAGTTTTTATATGCAGTGTTATACTATATTCTATAGTTCTTATATGCATATTCTATCTTCTGTAGTTTTTACATGCATGTTTATTCTACGTTCTATAGTTTTTATATGCACATTTATTCTATCCTCTATATTTTACAGTTTTTATATTCAGTGTTATTCTATATTCTATAGCTTTTATATGCATATTCTATCTTCTATATGCATATTTATTATATCTTCTATAGTTTTTATATGCACATGTATTCTATCGTCTATATTCTATAGTTTTTATATACATATTGATTCTATCTTCTATATTCTATCATTTTTATATGCATATTTACTTTATCTTGGATACATTATCCTGTGTATAGTGCCAGTATCGAAATTAAATTTTTGATGTAAAATCTAGAATGACAAATAAAGTCTAAGTCTACTTTCAAAATGTTTTCGATCATTTAGTGAGCGGTCAAGTGACGTGTTTCCTGCTTCTTCTTCTTCTTTTCCTTTGGGCTGTTCTCTTCAGGGGTCATCATTTTCCTCCATTTAACCCTATCCTCTGCATCCTCTTCTCTCACGCCAACTACCTTCATGTCCTCTTTCACTACATCTATAAATCTGGTCTCTGTAACATAATTGACTTTTGTTATAAATGGTGTGTGCACAGTAGACCCCCTCCAATACAAGAGATAGGAGAGCCTCGGGGTGCAGATATTTGCGCCCAAACACCACCCACAGGAGTCACATCCCGAAAAGAATCAAGACCTTTCTCAGAAATGGAATCAGCGAATAGCTCCGCAGGTAATGCTACTAACATGTGTACATGCAGTGCACATCTCAGTGGGTAACACTACCGGCTTTAATCCTGGAGACTGCCATTTCAGTCCCAGTGGTATCATTAACATTTTTCAACTCTTATGTTGATTTTCTATTTTTTAATGCCATGCTATTAACCCATTATTACTTTCACCCCTGGTCTAAATGCATTGGCCATATTAACAATGAAGTGTCTGACTTAAAGAACAGTCAAAGAAAAATGTGCATATTTGAAGGTTAGATGGATGAAAATTATACATAATAAAGAAATGACTGAAAATACATAATGTGTAATGTGATTGCTGGTAAGTGTGCTCTCTGTAAGTTGAAGAGCACAGTGAGAGCCTTTCCTTCTATAGGTGCAGTTTAATGTAGCTGGTTATGAACAGTTGATCAGAAAAGATGAAAAGGTAAGGCACTTTTCAGCCTAAAGCTTTTACTCATGGTGTGCATTAGGAAAATAAAAATTAAACATAAAAAGACCAATAAACATCATCATACACACACATTAACCTACAGTCGTGGAAAAAATTATAAGACCATCCTTGTTTTCTTCAATTTCTTGTTCATTTTAATGCCTGGTACAACTAAATGTGCATTTGTTTGGACAAATATAATGATAACAACAAAAATAGCTCATAAGAGTTTAATGTCAGAGCTGATATTTGTCTGTTTTCCATGTTTTCTTGATAATAACCAAAATCACTTCAGTTCTTACATCAATTTCTATGGCATTGTACTGACAAAAACAGTGCTTTTAGGCATTCCATGTTTTCTTTTCTGTCTGTTTTAGTCACATGATACACACAGGAGTTAATACTGGATTGCATAACTATTGTTTGTGATGACTTTTGATGGTCTAATAATTTTGTCCACGACTGTAATTCACACAAACTCAATAACCCAGCTGAACCCCTGCAGACCTCACAATGAGTACATGCAGACCATACAACTGCAAAAGTGAAAGTGAAACTTAAGACATTTTACTAATGCCGCGTTTCCACTACGTGGAACCAGCTCGACTCGGCTCAGCTCGGCTCGGTATTCCTGGACAGCGTTTCCATTACAAGATACTACCGACTTTATAGTACCTGGTCATCATAGTGATGCAGCACGTTACTTCCGTGTCGTCTGTTCAGAGAGTTGCTGATAAACTCGCTTGTTGCATGTTGTCTCGTCAGAATTTTTACGTCGGCCACCTAAGACTGAATCTCCTCGACCAACCATGGTGTAGTTTTGGGCTGTTATCATGTAGATTAATGTACCGCTATATTTACTGTCAACTTCTGCATCTGTTTTTTGTAAAACAGCGGGTCACAGAGAAAACTGTCTGACCAATCAGTGGTCTGCAGTGTGTACAAGTCACGTTTTAGTATCTGGTCCCCAGTCCTGGAACCTCGGCGGAGGTGATGCCAAAAAAGTAGTACCGGGTACCAGATTCCAGGTCCTTTTTCGTAATGGAAACGCAAAGTCGAGCCGATACCACGTAGTGGAAACAGGGCAAAATTCCTCTAAAGGCGAAGACACACCAACCTGATTGTCGGCGGTCAGACGCTGTCGGGCAGTCTGACGAGGTTAGTGACATGAGTCTGTGTGGTGTGTTCTGTGCGACTGGCCATTGTTGCTGTCGTCTTCAGTCTTTTCAGTCAATTCAACATGTGTAATCGGCCACTACCCGTCATTCGGATCTGATTGGTGGAGGGATAGCCCTTGACTAATGAATCAGTGAAGGAGAAGTTTCCATGTGAATACAGCTATGCCAAGGTACTTCACACTATTATTGTCTTCTATAATAGGCCATTCACTGCTCATATCGTATCTGAATGAGTGCCAGTCAGTGTTGACCATGGACTTCATTCACTCCACGTAGTGAACACTGTTAGCATTGTTAGCATAGTGCGATTTCTCCCTAGTTTTTGCCTGCGACATCGTTCTTCTTCCACAAGAAGAAGCCCGAGAGCTGATAACGCCAGTATCTTCTTATTACTAGCCATCCCGTTCAACAAGTACAACAACAACAAAACACAACAACCCTTCTTGACTACTCAACACTCTCTGCTGACAACAATGACTGACGACAGCGAGCTCTGTGTTTTGGTCGAGAGAGATATTCCGTCATTTCCACTTTTACATCTTGCACAAGTGCAAAACGTACGCTCAAGTCAGTAGTCGATTTGGTGTGTTCTAAACAGGTTTTTGACCATGACAGGGAGACGGGAGCTGACTGCACAGTGGGGCTACCTTTTCTGGTGACCATCGGCAGTCGGGTTGGTGTGTCTTCGCCCTAACAATCGTTGGGGGGTAGTCTCCGTAAGTACCACGACATATCTCTTTTTCTCTCAAATTTCACTCTGTACACACAAGCCATGAGGATGTACTCCTGCAGGTGCCAATGCCTGCACATAAGATAGAAAATAATCATGCAAAATGTCCAATACCCACAATGCAATGAGGCAAACACACCACTATAATTGTAAAATAGTGGTGCATGTGCTTCGGTGTATCCTACTAGTGATATGTGGTTATATATGTGGTTATAAACTTGCATACTGTGCCCCACCAAAAAACTATTTCATCAGGCGCCACTGCGTCCAATAGTTATCAAACTGAGTGACGCCATGCTCCTGTGTGTTTTGTTTTCTGTGATGTTTGCAGATATCTGAAACAAAATTTTCATTAAGCCATGCAGGGAATTCTTCAAGGTCCCAATTAGAGGACATACTGTTGTCTGATGCAGCCCCACTTTTCAGTTTAAGCTGATAAAGAGTCTTGTGTTTAGTGCCGAGTCCCTGTGGTGAGGGATTACAGCGCAGTAGTGAACGCCGAAGCGAAGAAAGAAAAAAAAAAAGAGGAAACAAATGACTGGTGACTCTTTAACCGACTGAAAACATTCAAGGGGCAGGTGGAAATAAAACAGATGCTAATACGTACATATAATTGCACAATGTTTTGGGAAGGTTTTGTGTGATTAGCTCTGAATCATCAAACTATTCCCATGGTTGACTGCCAGCTCAAACAAGTATATTTGTGCATGTACTCAGAGATCATAAAAATGTAATCACACAAGCTTTTCATCATTATAATTATTTAGAGCTTGTTTGTTGAAGGCCGGCGTGTAAAACTCTAATATCTGCTGTAATGTGTGTTCTACTAGATGAAACCCATTCCTCTGTGTGTGATGTCTGCAGTTTCCTCTAGTTGAATTTCTCTCCTACGCTTTGTACTTTAAAGTGGTTATATGTTGTATTTCAACTTTTAAATATTTAAAAAATTACCTTAAATTATCCTTAGTGTTTAGAATAATGAGCTGTGAAGTTCTGTCAAAGATGCTAATGTGTTGGATTGTACAGATGAACTGAATTTATTTACACCAACAGTGACCACTAGAGGGAGTAATGAGTCAGTCTCCTACAAAGTGTTAGACAGTGACCAGATGGGATGAGAACCATTAAGAAACAACTTTTAGAGACAACGAAAAGAAGTGATTAACCCTTCGGTATCCCATCCAGCAAGGCCCTTACTAAGCACCAAGCGTGCCTTTTTGGCACATTTGTGGAATAATGTCCAAAAAATTTTCATACAGTTTGTTTTTAATTCTTTTACACTTTTTTCTATTTCATCAACTTGAGCCGTAAATAAAAATACCAAATACTCAATAAATGTCACACTTTTTAACCCTTTAAATGCCATGTTTGTAATGTAAACAAACCATTTTTTTGGATGCAAAAAACACCAAAAAAAAATTTTTTTTTTCAATATACTACATAAAAAGTGGATCACATATTATTTGATTTTTTCATCCTGGCATATGTCAGTGATTAATCCATAAAGACCCAAATAACCACCACCGACCAAATTTATCCGTCATATAAAACGTTTAATAACTTTAGATGCACTAATCCTGTCAATCTATGTCAATAATTGGTGTAAAATACAGTTTGTCATCTTTTCATGGTCATCAGATATGACCCATTTCGACATTCAGAGGCTCCATGGTTACCGTGGAAACACCATCATCTCCTACAACATTCATTCACCAGCAAAACCCATGGAGTTGGATCAATGACAGTGGATGGACACACTGGGTTTATGTTCAATTAATGAGAGATTTTGTGGAAAAAGTCACTTTTTCTTCATTTTTCTGTATTTTTGATATAATAATCCTCAACTTTACTCTGAGGTTTTATGAACATCTACATGATTAGAAAATGAAATGTAGGCAAATACCTGGATTCACTGCAAAAATGGAAAATACAGAGGATAATATTACAATAAATGGTGATAAAACTCATAAGGACGGTTAAATATAGAGAAAAATTCATTTGGGAACTGCCATAACTGTCACACTGGGTCCTTATGGGTTAACTCCAGCATTGGTTAATTTGCATTATTATTTTTGGCGCTAGGTCAAATGTTCAAAAATATTAGCATCTGTCACCAAGTGTGTGTAAAATGCACACCTATAAATCAAACTATTAAATATTATATACTGATTTATTTTTCTGCTCTAAGTTGATTTTATTTTTGTAAATCAAGGTCAGCCCTAATCATACATATCAAATGGAAGAAATAGTGCGTTTTAGGCACACTTGGCAGACAGATGCTGGTCTTGTAATTTTCTTTTGTTTACAATGTGCAAATTTTAACTGGTGGCAAGAATTTTAAAGATCATGCAAAAATGAACAACTTTTGAATTCTAACATTATTTAAATTGTGAAAAATAATATGAAGTTTTTTAACCCAAAGTGCAAAGTGTGCCTAAAAGGCGCACCCGGATACCGGAGGGTTAAAATGGAAGCCACCGTTGTTACCACTTTAACACAGCTGTAAATGTAAAGAATGGAGTTGGATGTTGAAATGGCAGTGATTCTTCTACACTGAGGCTTATGAAGGTATAAAGTTATTATGGGATGTTATTATCTTTGAGAAGCTGCAGTTTGTTGATCTACGATTCAGACTAAACTCATTCATTTATCCTTATCCTTTGCACAGACTCATTCATTGCACTGATTCTAAGCACAACAGTCTCCTTTTGCACTGACTCGTTGTGGAAAGTTAAAGTTTTTTTGTTTTGTTTTTGTTTTCTTTTTACGATTGTGTTCTTACTATTGTGTTTTACTACTGTTGTTTTGAAATTTGTGGATACTGCTGGAACCTGTAAATTTCCCTATGGGATGAATACAGTATCTATCTATCTATCTATCTATCTATCTATCTATCTATCTATCTATCTATCTATCTATCTATCTATCTATCTATCTATCTAAACTGTGACAGATCTCTAGTACAACTACTGACAACACAAACTGTACAGAAAAACAGAGGTGATTTGAGTTTTGGTTTTTGTTTTTTTTGTGGCTGTTTTCTGTCTAAAAACAAAGCTAAGCTAACAGAGCTAAGCTAACACAGCTATAATGTAAACTATCAGCTGATGCAGCACGTGACGATTATAAGACACAGTGTTATTTTGACCAACTGTTAAAAAAAGCATCTTAAGTTTTAGTTTGAAGAACAAAACTTGATTGACACCAATTTTTTTAGGGACTTGTTGAACAGGAAAGTTGCAGCATGCATTGTGATACTGGAATAGTCCCATTTAAACATTTTATTCCACTAATCACACAAAAAACAATGAATAATAATAAGCAATTGGTTGAACTTTTCTCAAATTCTAATAAATGTCTCAAATTTCTGATGCAACTCAGTAATAAGTGCACATTCGCATCAATAACTACTAGAATGCTTCTCCTCATGGACAGATATTAGTATTTAGTATCAGTTATTACCAACATATTTGGACCTTTAGACACAGTTTCTCCTGCTGATGTAGAGTTGTACGTTTGAGTATTATTTTAGCATGACTCTCTCTCTAGATCACCATTACTGCCTCCAAACAGACATGTTCAGTTCATGTTCATCCCTTCAGTCAGATTTGCTAAATGTCATTATCATCCAACGGGTTGAATTGAAACACTGGACTCATTTTAATCCACAAAGACCTGGAGCTAATTTTCTGGTATTTCCTAGAGAAGTTTTTCTTTGTTTTTAACCTTTCTTAAGTGGTTTATGACCATTTATTCTAATATTATGCTCTGTATTTTTGCATTTTTAAGTGAAAATCTTGTATTTTCCTGGATTTAATTTACTGATCATGTACGGTCTACTCTCGTTATACTGCCAACTTCTGTTCACGGCCAAATTAGCGGTATAGCGAAAATGCCGTTACAACGGGTTGCGTCCATAATGTGCGTGTCTTTACTATATGATGTCTATGCTGCCTCCGTTAACCCGTTCTAATTGCGTTTCTAAATAAATCTTGATTGTTATGTTGTAAGGGATCATTTAAAGTGGGGAAACATTTTAAGCATTATTATACCGTGTCGGGAAATGACACTCCATCATCTTGAGGCTTTGGCTTAATCCCACATCCTCTTCCCGACATCCTGACCTACTGAGTGTTCTGCGATAAATGAACGGTGGCTGTTCCGTAGACCTACTCGTAGCTTGTCGCGATCAGCGTCTGGCGCGTTTGTTTCAGTGCATTGTTAAAATTTATATGTACTCGATGGCAATCATGCTGGCGGTACAACGGTCGGGAAATCAATGGTATAAGTGTTGTTTGTGCATGGAACTGGGCTGGCGGATGGCGACAGGCGGAAATGGCGGTAGCTAATGGAATAATGCATTGGGGATTTTTGTGCAATGGTTTTGGTCAGCGGTGAGCAAAAATGGTGGTATAACGGTGGGCGGTTTAACCAGAGTAGACTATAGATGTGCATAAAAGCTCAGATTAAAGCTGCAGGTTATTGCAAAAAACTGAAGAAAAAGTGACTTTTCCAGTAAAATATATTATGAACTGAACATAAACCCAGTGTGTCCATCCACTGCCATTAATCCAACTCCATGGATTTTACTGGTGAATCAATGCTGTAGAAGATGATGGTGTTTCCACGTTCACTACGGAGCCTCTGAACGTCCAAATGGGTCATATCTGATGACCATGAAAAGATGCCAAACTGTATTTTATACCAATTATTGACATGTTTTAATATGATTAATGGATCAACAGTTATTTCACTTTTTATATCAGTAAATGATATTGGTCGTCAGTGGATGTTTGGGTCTTTATGGGCTAAAAGCACTAATTTATCTGCTAATTTACCTCTGAAATAACATAGAAAACTCTACAGTGACACAACACAGGCTGTAGAATCTGTCTTTTTTGTCATTGAACTGTGGTAGGTTTAAGAGCCTTCAGGGCTTCAGTTTCCCCTGGGAAAGAACTGCATGATAACGAGAAAAAGAGGGGAAATATTCTAAATATAGCTCACAGGTAAAGGGACATTAATGTTCAGGCAGGAACAAAAACTCAACCTGACTGTTTCGTACGGTTCTGCAGAAGTGTCCTGTGATTCTTTGTCGTATGGATGAACCTGAACTACTCCAGTCTCACATCCACCTGGACATTCACACACTGATCACAGCCATCTCTGCCTCTTTCTGACATTTAGAATGTTTGTGAGTTTGGCCGATGGTGGCTTCATGTTTTGACAAATGAAGAATGGAGTGCAATTTCAAGCCTCCACAGTGGCATTTATTAACCCATAAAGACCCAAACAGCTACTGGCAACCAAAAACATCTACTGATCTAAAATATTATAACTTCTGATCCATTAATCTTATCAATACATGTAAATAATTGGTGTCTTTTCATGGTCATCAGATATGACCTATTTAGATGTTCAGAGGCTCCATAGTTACCATGGAAACACAGTCATCTTCTGCAACATTGATTCACCAGTAAAACCCATGGAGTTGGATCAGTGACAGCGGATGGAGACACTTGTTTTTATGTTCACTTAATATGTTCTTCAGTTCTGTCTTTTTAATACAATAACCATTGAGCTTTAATGACCATAGACATGGTCAGTAAATAAATATAGGAAGATACCTGCAAATTATATAGGATAATATTATACAGATAATATAATTAATTGTTAAAAAAGAAAAGGTTAAACATCAAAAATAATTTCATCTGGAAGTCACCACAAAAATCATAACACTGGGTTACAAAAAAATGTTTTTTGCAAGTTGTCTAGGTTTTTTCAACTGAATTAGGACAATTTTGCACCGCTAAATCCAAAAATGACATCTGTTTTTCTCAATCAGGTCAGGTTTTTTTGCTAATTTGATTTTGAAAAATTTGATCTTCTCACAAAATATAATAATTCATACCAAAACAAGATTGGTAAGCACACTTTATGGAACTTGTGACTTGATTCCTGTTAGGTACAATGGTGTATTCACCGCAGATGTAGCAGAATACATCAGGCTTATTTTTGCAAGACCTTCTAGTCGAAGCCATTTCATTCACCTGTAATATTAAAAAAAACATTAATCATAAATTGGCAAAAGTATAATCTTCGGAACTCATTTATTGCAAGAAATATGAAAGAATTTTGTATCATATGATGTGAAAATGCCCATAAATGTAAGCAAAAATGTTAAAAAGCCAATATGTAGCATAGTTCAGAAAGTTGACCTGATTGAGCAAAATTAATGTGATTTTTGGATTCAGCACACCAAAATTATCCTAAATCAGCTCAAAAAACTTAAACAATAAATTTTTTGTTGACCAGTGTAATTTGCCCTAAATCGCCATTTTTTATTGATTATTATTAATAAAAAATATTTAACTTTTATTGATATCTTTGCTGAAAAAGTCACTTTTTCTTCCGTTTTCTGTTTTTGATACAATAAACCTCAACTTTAACCTGAGCTTTTATGAACATCTATATAATTAAATTAAATATAGGAAAATATATGATTTTCACTGAAAAATATGCAAAATACAGAGAATAATATTAATATATATTAATGACGTAAGAAAAAGTAAACATAGAGAAAAGAATATTTTGGAACTACCACAAAAGTAGCACTGGGTCTTTATGGGTTAATATTATGTAGAGATACTGAGACATACACCAATATGAAATAATACCTTTCCCACCTTAGGCGATTAGCCGGAGGAACCAACCTGAGACCACACTCATATGAAGTTATAAATATATTCATTAAACTATCACTATATCAAAATATCAAAACAACAATAAATGTTTACATAAATACAAGTTCTTATGACTGAACCAGCACCAGGGCTTCATATCATGAAGCAGATCAATCTGTCTGGTATCTTGTGTCCGTCTGAAAGCTTTTAAGCAGCTGATTTGTTCAGCGTTTACAAATTTCCCATCACACCCTGCTGAAAAAACAACCAGGAAGAAGTCAGCTGATAGTGAGCATCGCTTTGGGTGAAATTTCAAGAAGAAACTGAGCTCAAAATACTATTCAACACAGTAAATTATATTAATTCCTCATTATATTATATTATATTATATTATATTATATTATATTATATTATATTATATTATATTATATTATATTATATTTATTATATTATCATTCATTCATTCGTTTTCTGAACCCACTTCATCCTCACTAGGGTCACGGGGGTCACTTGGAGCCTATCCCAGCTACATAGGGGTGAAGGCGGGGTACACCCTGGACAAGTCGCCAGTTCATCGCAGGGCTGAACATGCAGAGACAAACAATCACTCTCACGTTCACACCTATGGGCAATTTAGAAAAACCAATTAACCTATTAGTGCATGTCTTTGGATGGTGGGAGGAAGCCGGAGTACCCTGATATTATATTATATTATATTATATTATATTATATTATATTATATTATATTATATTATATTATATTATATTATATTAAACCCTTTACATTGAAACATGTTGGGTTTCTATTAACAGCGTGGTAGTTTTAACAGCACACACTGGATCCATTGAAAGCTGATGCTTCATATACATTTGCAGAAAAAATGATTAGACAACCGTTGTATTGTTTTCTTCAATTTCTTGTTCATTTTAATGCCTGGTACAACTAAAGGTACATTTGTTTGGACAAATATAATGATAACAACAAAAATAGCTCATAGTAGTTTAATTTCAGAGCTGATATCTATCCATTTTCCATGGTTTACTTGATAATAACCAAAATCACTTCAGTTCTTACATCAATATCTATGGCGTTGTACTGACAAAAACAGTGCTTTCAGGCATTCCATGTTTTCTTTTCTGTCTGTTTTAGTCACATGACACACACAGGAGTTAGTACTTGATTGCATAACCATTGTTTTTGATGACTTTTGATGGTCTAATAATTTTTTCCGCAGCTGTATGACTGGAAAAAGGATTTAGCAGTAAAAGTCTGTGTCTAATAAAAGCCCTTCTGCGGCTGATGTAAATAAAAAGCTCGGTCACTAGAAGTCTTTTGACGTTTAATTGTCAAAAGGGTAATTAGTCTGTACAAGTGTCTGGTGCACTTTGAATAGAATCTTGATATTTCACGGAAAAACAAACAGAAACGCAGCCTGTTTTTCCCCCTCTCCTTGCTTTGTCAAAGCCACATCGCCATATTACCTTGATTCTGTGCCAGCACAAGGGAAAAATTTTGGCTAGACCTGTTTTCATTCTAAGTACTGGGTTGAGATCCAGGGCTTTACAATTCTTAAACCAATTAAGATTGTCAAGGACTGATGTAAATTGTGCTCAGCTCGCCAGTGCTCTTGTTAAATACACCGCCGGAGGGGTTAGAATTGTTGTTAAGCAACATTTTACACATGGCTAATTATGTGTCTCATGCAAAGTGTAGTTCATTTTTTGTGTCATACTTTACAGCCCTAACATTTATTTTATTATTTACGTCGACTGCTGCTCATTGAACATGACAATATTCGTCCGGGGGGAGCTGCAACCCCTTCTTGTTGATTCAGACGACCCTGGTTCCAACCGCTAATTTGAACCGATACCCACCCCAGGATCATTTAGAGCACAGGTGTCAAACATGCGGCCCGGGGGCCAAATCCGGCCCGCCAAAGGGTCCAAACCGGCCCGTGGGATGAATTTGTGAAATGCAAAATTTACACTGAAGATATTAACAATCAAGGATGTTAAAATCCTTTTAGGTCAATTCAATCTAAAGTGGGTCAGAGCAGTAAAATACTATCATAATAACCTATAATTAACCCTTTCATGCATAGTGGTCACTACACTGGACACTTCTTCTCCAGCTGTTTTCTTGTATATTCATGGGTTTTTGTTGTTTTAGCTCCATATCAGCCAACACAGCGGACACTTATGAATCATCTCATCCACTAACATTCAAACCATTACTGTAACTTTGCTGTTCTAGATAAACCTGATCTGCACTAACATGTTTGAGTGTAAATAAACTGTTATTTGTAAGACAAAAAGGGTTTGTTTTTTTTTTGTTTTTTTGCATATTATCTACATGAAGTGAATAATAACAAGCATTTGAATATGTTAAAAAGTGAGAAAACATCAGATTAGCATGATTAAAATGTTTTTATTTCATTGTTTTCATCTCACTTTCTGATATTGGGTTTTATACACGTTTCTTTACTTCAAAAATTAAATGCATGGACATTTTTGTAACTACATGAAAAAAAAAATCACAATTTTTTTTTTCATGCCTAAGGAGGAATAAAAACACTCAAGAAAAAAATCTAAAGTTCTCATAATTCATGCATGAAAGAGTTAAAGAAAACCATACATTTCTCTCTTTGTTTTAGTGTAAAAAAGGTAAAATTACACAAATATTTACATTTACAGACTAACTTTTTACAAAAAAATGTGAACAACCTGAAATTTCTTAAGAGAAGTATATGGAATTTTACCAACAATCTGCCTTTTACTAAATGTTCTGTGTATTTGTAGATCCACTGTGGTCTGTAAGCTGTGATGTACATGTATAAATGATAAACTACAGCGTGATATTCTTAAAATTGCACTTATTTTTCTGAAGAATTGTCAGGTTGTTCATATCTGTTCGTGATATGTTCGAGTACAGTTCATAGATGTAAACATTTGACTTTTTTCGCTCAAAAATATAAGAAAAAACAAAGGAGTTGATATTAATTATAAGTTCTTATCCTATTATTTGTATTATTTTACTGGTCCAGCCCACTTTAGGTCATATTAGTCTGTATGTGGCCCCTGAACTAAAATGAGTTTAACACCCCTGATTTAGAGCATTTTTAGCTTTTATTAGAAAGCAGAAAATAGGATGGAGAGGGAAAAGAGCAGCAGAAGCATGGGAACGACAAGCAACAGAGGCCAAGTACAGCGGTGATGAGGTGATTGATTAACACAAATCGTGGAAGTGATTGTAAATTACTTCTAATCACCTCCTTTGTGAATATTGCTGTATCACAATGGATGTTATTGCAGTTTCATATTTCCTCTCGTTCTCACAGAAAAACAATATAATGAAACAAAACAAAGTGATCTAAAGAAGAAATACACTGGAAAAGTATTCATCTCTCCCACGTACAATATAATAAGCTATATTTTATGCATTTCAGTGGTATTATGTTTAAAAGTTACGATACAAAATAACATTGATTTCCAGTAAAATCCCGTTTCTTTATCTAGAAAGTACTGAGTGATTTCAGACACACCTGCTGTTCCAGTCCAGCATTTCACCAAGGTCACAATCCTGAGACATCGTACCTAGTTTTTGAATACATTTTCATTTTTTCATTCCCGCTTTCGGTGTTAGTGCTTTTCATTGCTCAGACTACCACCCCAGGCAGACTACAAATTATAATAAAAAGATGTTGTGAGATGCATATTCAGTATAAAAAGGCAACTGGTGCCGAACGGAGTCCAAGACATAAAGAATGAAAGAGTGTCCGCATGCTGACTCTGCAACTACTCCCACATCGTATAAATTTATTAACACCTACACACCAGCTCTGTTTCAGACACACTGGTCAAGCTGACGATGAACAACAGTTGTTTGCCACACAATTTATTCTTTTTAATCTGAAATGTACCAACAAGTTAAGTAACACACAACAACAAACCATAAAAAATCAGACGTGGAAAATGCAAATTAAAAAAAGGCAGTAATGATGTGAAAATGTGATATGAATATAGTATGAGCAGAACATGTTTCAGCTTTCATTTATTTGTGAATCCATGTACATCCATTCCTCAAATTCAGGCTGCAAGTTATTCATGAAAAACTGGAAAAATAATGATTTCGGGTGTAGCAAGAATAGGATACCAAATTATTTATTAATTGAGTGTTGATTTATTGATTAATTTAATTATAGATTTATAATTAAGCTTAAACTTAAATCAACTCAAAACAATAATTTAGAAATCTTGCATAGGTGATAGTTCGTGGACTGCACAGTGAACCCATGTGTAAAATATACAGTACACAAAGCACAACTGAGGCAATGGATTTATATACATATAAATAATTTATTAACTAAACTAAGACACACAAATAACAGAAAGACAAGAGACAAATACAACAAAGGAGCAGGAGATTATGGACGGGAGAATATGTAGATTAAGTTGGCAGATAGCTATATCCAAGATATTATAATGTTAGTGAGGTTACGTTGAGGTAAACCTACTTAAATTGGAATAACACCAACTCAGATAAATCAGGAGCAAGTTTTCTTACAAGTTAGAGGCCTTCTGAAGGAGGCAGGTTGGAGAGGCCTTGACAGAGGATGGATGAAGTCTTCTGACGTGGTTCGAAGCAGGAACAGGCTGTGAAGCGATGTGCTTGCGCTGGAGGCCTGAAGGTCTGAAGTTCTGAAGTTCTGCTGGCTGGAGGAGGTTCACAGCTGGCTCTGGCGGCTGGTTCCGGAAAGCTCGCCAGGAGAAATGGAGAACAGCGAAGACGGTAAAGCTCTTTGGAGAGCTTAGAAGATAGAACAGCTCTGAGAGCCAAGGAGATGGTCAAGACTCCTTGGAAAAAGCTCTGCTCTGCTCTGTGAGAGCCTGGGAGATGGGAAAGACTCTTTGCGTAGGTGAGAGCCCTGGAGATGGTAAAGACTCTGCACGTAGGTGAGGGCCCAGAAGATGGGCAGGACTCTGCTGAAAAGTTGGTTTCATTCACCTTTATAGTTCTGTCCAAAAACCAACTTGCCACACCTCCCTCGTGAATATAGATGAGTCATCGATGCCTTGGGGTGTTGCCTTCTTTGTCTGTTTTCGGCGGGAAAACACCTCCTCGTGAATATTTAAACGAGTCGTTTCTTTTCCCTCTTGGGAAGACAGAGGGGGAGAGGACTGTGGGCAACCTTGTAAGAAAACTTTGCATCCTTAAATAAGATCCTTAAATAAGATCACTTAAATTTTATACATCACCTGTAACCTCACTTAAGCATCAGTAAAATAATAGCATGATTATTCAGACAGGCTATAAGCAGTGATACTCTTACTTTCACATAATTCACCGTGAACATGATCAGGACACACATATGTGAAACCACAGGTCAGGCAAATGGCTTAAGTATTACGTGCATGAAACAGTTAACGTGCTGAGTTAATCAACATTAACACATAATGTAATACATTATTTACATGGCACATAGAGTGATTTTGTCATTCAGTCCTTTGTTCGTTTCTGGGTTCATCTTCACCTCTGGATAAGTAACAAGTTCCGGGGTGCTCTCAATTACCACGACAAGGGAAATGGCTCTTGATGAAGAACAGAACGAGAATGAGCCTAAGTTTCATTGTTCTGTGTACTTTTAAATTAGGTTAGTCTCATTCTTTAAGCGCATCCGTCATTATAAATGTCGCTTGTAGAGGATGTCCCAGCTTTGACCTGGTGACGGACCAATCAGCATGGTTGTTCAGGAATTTGGTTTGACACGGAGAGGAAGATAATATAATTTATGATTCTGTTTTTGAGTCTGTTCACTCACTCCACCGTCATCCGGCTACACGGGTAAATAACAAGGCAAGGGGAACTGTTTTTGGTTTGGTTTGTTTGTTTCTTTGTTTGTTAACACTCTAGCAGCAAAACTACTGTTTGAATTCATAACAAATTGGACTTATAGATTGCCAGTGACCCAGAATAGGTCTGATTACATTTTGGGAAAAGTAGGTCAAAGTTCAAATTTTTTAAAGAATTTTTTTAAAAAAAATTTCCCCCCTATTTCCCTCTAATGGGCGGAATTTTAGATGCCTGTAGCAGCAAAACTATTGGTTGAATTCACACCAAAGTTGGTGTGTAGATTACCAGTGACCCAGAATAGAACTGATTACATTTTGGGAAAAGTAGGTCAAAGTTAAATTTTTTTAAGTTAATTTTTAAAATCTTTTTTTCCCCCATTTACTTACAATGGGCAGAATTTCAAATGTCTGTAGCAGCAAAACTGGTTTTTAGAATTTATACCAAATTGGGCTTATAGATGGCCACTGACCCAGAATAGATGTGGTTACATTTTGGGAAAAGTAGGTTAAAGTTCAATTTTTTTAATGAATTTTTTAAAATCTTTTTTTTTCTTCTCCCATTTACCTATAATGGGTGAAATTTCAAATGTCTATAAATACATCAATTTTGTTTCAATTTACTTCAAACTTGGCACATATATAGAGGCAACTGATACGCTGACATTACCACAGGCATAGACATGATGACATCAGCTGGATCTATGCCAAAATAAGCTACAATACGTGTGAAGAGTGGGGTTTGTTGTTTGAATTATTTTTGTGATGACCGGATGAATTTATTTTTTATGTTTACCCGTAAAGACGGGTGATATTTTTGTGGCACTTCCCAAATGAATATGGTGATGTATCACTGTTTATTCTCATATTATCCTCTTTTATTTTGAGTATTTTCAGTTTAAATTATGTATTTTCCTATATTTAATTAATTGATCATGTAGCTGTTCATAAAAACTCATAATAAAGTCAAAGGTTATTATGTCAAAACAGACAAGACTGAAGAATAATTGACTTTTTCAATAAAATCGATCATTAAGTGAACATAAACCAAGTGTGTCCATCCACTGTCATTGATCCAACTCCATGGGTTTTACTGGTGAATCAGTGTTGTAGAAGATGATGGCGTTTCCACGGTAATGATGGAGCCTCTGAACATCCAAATGGGTCATATCTGATGACCATGAAAAGATGACAAACTGTATTTTACACCAATTATTTACATGTATTGATCGAATTAGTGGATCAACAGGTATTAAACATTTTTAGATGGTTTTGGTTGGAGGTGAATGCTTGGATCTTTAAGGGTTAATAATGTGTGATCTTGATTAAAAGCTGAGAAACTGTATTTTACCTGAATTATTCACATGTATTGATTGGATTAGTGGATCAGAAGTTATTAAATGTTTTCAATCAGTAGATGTTCTTTGTCGTTGGTGGTGTTCAGGTCTTTAAGGGTGAAGTAATGGAACAATATGTTTTAAATCAGGTGATTGTGATCATGATTTGGTACAAAAACAGGATCCAGTAAAAGCCTAGTCCTTTAGGAGCAAAGACGGACTGACCGCAGTTTGACAGCAATTGCAGAAAATCATGAAGAACTTGTTCCTAAAAAAGACTGAAAGGCTCAGGAAATCTGGATTTATTTTGGTTTGTAAAGGACAAGGGTTCAAGCCTCCAACCCTTCAGACAGCACTGCATCAGAAGCACCGTTCACCTAGTGCTGACAGAACCACGTGGGTCAGGATTACTGAGGTAAACCTCTCCAAAGCAGTACAGGTCTAAAGCCAGGGTCTGTCCTGGTCTGGGCTTGTGTCAGCATCCTTGGCAAAGATCACTGTCACCTCTGTGATGCTCCATTAATGCTGAAAAGTGCAGTGAGATTTTGGAGCAACACATGCTGCCTTCAGATGATCATTTTTGCAGGGACACTCGGATACAAGAAAAGGCAAAACCACAAAGGGTGCACATTACAAAAACACAGCTGAGGAAGAGGAGGGTGAGGGTGTTGGATGACCCAATACAGTCCTATAGGCGGTGTGTAATTACTTTACAGATGAGCCATGATGTCACATGTTGGTTTCTGAAGTGCCACTTGTAACCCTTTAACCCCTGACGTGTCTGTGGTGAGCATTCTGTATGTATGATTTATTTTAACCCTATGACGCTAAACGTATCACATTTGATACATGAGTTTTGAAGCCCTCTACATGATTAGTGTGATATTTTTTTTTCTTGAAAACCTAATGTATACAATTAGTTACGATACATGCAATACACAGATAATCCACCAGGGGGAGGAATTCATTCACCAGATGCCTTTCCAGTGACACTACAAGACTAAATTAATGAGGAAGAAGGCAGAACTTTGCCAGTTTAGAAAAGGAATTACCAATTTGTGTTATATTATGTTTTTGTGTGTTCAAAAATAATAATATTTGAGCATTGAGACCTGATGTATCAAATATGATACAAAATTGAAACTCATACATGGAAATTCATATTTGAAAACAAATAATAATAATGGACTAGATTTATATAGCACTTTTCTATGGACACATAGTTGCACGTACAGTGGATCTGTTATTGATTCACTCACACTCTGGTGGTGGTAAACTACATATTGTAGCCACAGCTGCTGTACGGCCCCTCCAACTGCCACCAAACATAAATACATATTCATACACCAAGGAGGGTGAGGTGTCTTGCTCAAGGACACAACAGCACATGACTAGGACAGAGTGGGATTCGACCTGCCAACCCTTCGGTTACTGGACAACCCGTTCTACCTCCTGAGCCACAGCCACCCACGGACCCATTTTTTTTGGTTGTTCAGAAGGACCAATAAAGGCTCCAGTTTCAAAGAACTGGAATTTTCTGTTCATGTTTAATGGTTCAGGCTTTACAGGGTTAAATATTTGTAAAAATTCAACCATTTGCTCAATAGGAAACATTTCAAAAAGTGCTGATAGAATAGACTTTATTCTTTCCACGGACATCTGAGCATGCTCAGTTCACCCCTCGCTGTGGAATTGGGGGGCAAAACACAAAGCAGTGAGTGAGACTGACTTGCTATTAAAAAAAAGAATGGTTTGGGCTTTTTTTTTTGTTCTGTTTTTTTTACACTGCTCAGGGTAAGTCAATGGGAGCCAGAGCTTTTTGGAGCAGCATCTACTGGCCAGCAGTGGTTTAGATTGGAGCTGAGGTCCTTGTCCCTTGACCAGTCCTCATTTCTACTTTTATGGCAAAAGTGTGGAGGATCCTGAAGACGTCTTTGCAGAAGGAATAAGCAAACAACTACACTTGAAACAAGCAGTTGGTGTCTTGAGTCTTTTCAAGTGATATGAAAGAAAAGTGGACACATTAATGCGGTAAATGGGTTTTTACACTGAGTTACATGTGTCAGAATTCATATAAATGTTGAGGTGAAATTTCAGATACTGTTCTGTTGTATTTTCTTCAGTGTAATACAGGTCACAGATAAAGAATATCTGTTTTATGTATTAATTTTACTTTAAGATATGGCACCAACTGAAGAGGCAGCGGGTCACCATTTTATATCTGAGCTTGTCAGCAGCATGCCAATATTCACCAAAATTATATTTAATGTGATTCAACACAAACAACTAAATAGCTGTGTGTGTGTTCATGAATAAAATAATACAAATAAAAGACAGTACAAAGAGAAAAAGATGTAATTGCAAACGCTTTGAGAAACTCATTACAATGGGAAACAAATAAACCATTTTAATCAGAATTTCTCTGAATTAAAAAAAAAAAAAAAATCAACTAATTGTTTGCCATTCCATTGCTTAAGTTAATACAAACAAGATATAAAGCATGTAAATTATGAGACTAGATCAACTTAATACATGTCAAAACAAAAGCCATCAACATCAAAACACCAAATCCAATAGCTAGCTCATTAGGCTGTTTGCTATTGATGTATAAGCTTTTCTCAACAAACGAGACGAAGCTCCCACTGTTTCTGAGTCGATGAGTCAGAGCTGCACTCAACATGGGCAGCAGTGTTCGCTGCTATTATACACAAGCTGTCCATCAATATTCTTTTCATGCTGGTGATCAAAGCAGAGGACAGTATCTGCATGCTTGACATTTATTTGTTGATGCGTATACTGTATCTTACCTCAAATCATGCAACATACCTAAAAGTCTTAGACACACTAGTGGTCCTGGGAGGATATAATACGAATAAGACACTGGACAACAAGACACTGGATGCATTAGACGGACTGAAAATGGTACTAGTTTATTAACGTTCGCTGTAGAATATCGTATTGACTGGGAAAACAGTGCAGTGTTAGGAAATAAAGTAGGTCTGTGGGGTTTTTTTTATCCTAATGGACTGTTCATTCAGTGAGCAATGGAATCAGTTCAAGATCAATTTAACATTTTGCAGTTTTAACCACATTTCTGTATGAGTGATTGGTGGTTTGGTGTGAATTGGCAGCCATGCTTCCGTGAGTGTGCCCCAGGGCAACTGTGGCTACAAACGTAGTTTACCACCACCAGAATGTGAATGTGAGAGCGAATGAATAATGGATTAATAATGTAAAGTGCTTTGGATGCCTTGAAAAGCGCTCTAGAAATCTTATCCATTATTATTATTATTATTATTATTATTATTATTATTTAGAGTAATATTGCATTACTAGTACGCAGGGTGCGATTTGTTGGGAAGGACGGGCGTTGGAGGGATCAAGCCCCCCCCCCAACCAACAAAGTGGACACTTATGCATCATCTCATAAACTGCAATTCACACCATTATTGTAACTTTGCTGTTCTTGATTGGTTCTTGAGTGGAAATCAATTATTAATATTTATTTTTTGCATATTATCTCCATGAAGTGAGTAATAACTATATTAGAATATGTTAAAATGTGAGAAAACATCAGATTAGCTGCATTAAACATGGTTTTATTTCACTGTTTTCATATCACTTTATGATGTTGGGTTTTAAATACATGTTTCTTTGCTTCAAGAATAAAATTCATGGTGTCGCTGAGTGGACATTTTTGTAACTCCATGAAAAACAGGTTGATTTAAAAATAAAAAATAGAAAAAAAAATTCAACCACATTTTTTTTTTATGCCTAAAGAGGAATAAAAACACTCAGGAAAAAAAAAAATCTTGATTAAGGTTCTCATAATTCATCCATGAAAGGGTTAAAGTTTAAAAAATTAATATATTAATACTGGTATCTAGGGACTGAGGTTAGTAAATGTGTCGTTCCTGTTTTTATTTGTACTTCATTTGGTTGGTTTTGTTTTGACTGTTTCAACTGAGAACTGGTTTCAATTGACCTACCTGGTTAAATAAAGGTTAAATAAATAAATACATATGCATATTACAGGGTGGGGAAGCAAAATTTACAATGAACATTGAGTTGTTTTTTCTCAGCAGGCACTACGTCAATTGTTTTGAAACCAAACATATATTGATGTCATAATCATACCTAACATTATTATCCATACCTTTTCAGAAACTTTTGCCCATATGAGTAATCAGGAAAGCAAACGTCAAAGAGTGTGTGATTTGCTGAATGCACTCGTCACACCAAAGGAGATTTCAAAAATAGTTGGAGTGTCCATAAAGACTGTTTATAATGGAAAGAAGAGAATGACTATGAGCAAAACTATTACAAGAAAGTCTGGAAGATACTATTAAAGAAGAATGGGAGAAGTTGTCACCCGAATATTTGAGGAACACTTGCACAAGTTTCAGGAAGTGTGTGAAGGCAGTTATTGAGAAAGAAGGAGGACACATAGAATAAAAACATTTTCTATTATGTCAATTTTCTTGTGGCAAATAAATTCTCATGACTTTCAATAAACTAATTGGTCATACACTGTCTTTCAATCCCTGCCTCAAAATATTGTAAATTTTGCTTCCCCACCCTGTATATTATAGTAGAGTTATATATAAGTAAGATTATGCAGATTAAATAGAATGATATACATGAGGAAGCTTTGATTTATAACTTGAAGCTTAAAAAACAGTATTAAAAAATGATTTTTATTGAATTGGTGTTTTTTATGTTTGTATTCGGTTTAAGCCTTAAACCCAGTTCAGACCAAAGAATCCCACTCATATGACTGAGTTAAAGCTCAGTCCTCAGCTCTGCCATGTTCTTCAATACTGTGCAACCCTGAGCGTTCAGAGTAATGCACAAAGGTGAGATGGTTTTTCATTTCTGTAGCTATCTATACTCTCTACACCGCCGGCTTTTCAGACGTTTCTGTAGCTATACATCATTTATAGTGTCTTGACATATAAATGCAGTGATGCTATGTTATTTACTGCAGCTGCACTTGTGGTATTTTTTGAAATGGAAAAGTGATTCCTAGAGTTATTCTGAGGAGTTGGTGTCACCTCTAATGAGCAAAGAAAACCTGGACTAGTGAGACAGGGTTCATCAGGTAAACAGCTGATAGTAACACTTAACATGGTAATAGGTAAACGTCAGTCTAATTGCATCAACGGTACATGTTCTGAAAAACAACCACTGGGGAATTAACAAACCGAATCACTGACGATGCTATCAGCCAGTTTAACCCACAAAGACCCAGTGGTACTTCTGTGGCAGTTCTCATATGAATTTTTTTTGCAAGATTTCACTTTTCTTGAATGATTTATCGCCATCTGTTATAATATTATCCTCTGTATTTTGCATTTTTTGAGTGACAATCATGTATTTTTATGTATTTAATTCACCGATCATATTGATGTTCATAAAAATTCAGATTAAAGTTGAGGGTTATTATATTAAAAAAAACAGAGAAAACTGAAGAAACAGTGACTTTTTATGCAGAAAATGTAGAAAATGACTGTTTCCATATTCACTACAGAGCCTCTGAACGTCCAAATGGGTCATATCTGATGACCATGAAAAGATAAACTGTATTTTCCACCAATTATTTACATGTTTTGAAAGCTTTAGTGGTTTAGAAGTTATTAACCCTTTCATGCATGAATTATGACAACATTAATCAAGATTTTTTTTTCTTTATTCCTCTTTGGGCATTAAAAAAAACAATGCAATTAATATATATATATATATATATATATATATATATATATTTTTTTTTTTTTTTTTTTTTTTTTTTTTTTTTAATGAAGCTATTTTTAATGGAGTTGCAAAAATGTCCACCAAGCTGGACACCATGTGTTTAATTTCTGAAACAAATAAACTTGTATTTACTGATGTACTGTGTGAAAACTATGAAATAAAAACATTAAATGTTGCTAATTTGATGTTTTCTCACATTTTAACATACACTACAAACAAAAAGTTATGGATGTTTTTAATTTTGGGGCTATTTTTTTCAGTTGGGATTCTTGCACAACACTTTTTACTTTTTTGTGTGTGAACTGAAACATATTTTTTTTTCATGACCAGACAGTTTTATTTACAAATGGCAAAAAAATATATATATATCCTTAACTTTTTGTTTGTAGTGTACTCTAATACTAGTTATTACTCACTTCATGGACATAATATGCCAAAAAAATTAAAAATAAAAAAAATTGTTGTTAATTAAAGTCTAATAACAATAACAAGGAATTGATTTACACTCAAACATGTTAGATCAGGTTTATCAACAACAGTAAAGTTACAGTAATGTTTTCAATTACAGTGTATGGGATGGTGTGGAGGCGTCCACTGTGTTGGCTGATATGGAACTAAAACAACAAAACCCATGAATATACATAAGAACAGCTGGAGAAGAACTGTCCACTGGAGTGACCACTGTGCATGAAAGGGTTAAACATTTTAGATCAGTGGATGATTTTGGTCGCCAGTTGCTGTTTGGGTCTTTATGAGTTAAGATGAGATGAAATGGGTCAGTTCACCCCCTTGTATCCTTCACCTGTGACAGTCTAAAACCATTTTATTTCTCCCTACATGTTTGGTCTAAACTGGGCTTTAAAGCATAAGTCAACCTCTAAACGGCTTATGTTGTAAATGTGCATTTATGCACCGTGCACAATATTGCTGATATTTTGCATAAATAGATATTTTTCTCTATATTTGGACCTCTATTCCACACATAAACTACATCTTAGGCTGAGATTTTTAGCATTTCTTTCCAAAGTAAACACTCTGGTTCGTGTGTATCTGTGTGGAAAGGTTTTCTGTCATTACACACCTGAATCTCTTCCCTCACGGTGAACAATTTCGAAGTGTACTCCACCACAGACAATCCATTTGTTTACAAACAGAGCTGGTAGGTCACTCGGGCATTTTCAGAAATGTGTCACGATGTGCATTGTGGGAAGTGGAACTCCACACAGCCGCATTGTAGCCACAGTGGCAACAAACACGGAAATGGCTTCATTGCCTCTTGCTACTGTAGCTGAAGCTGAAGAATCATAAAACTAAAAAACTTGACTAAAAGGCACTGTTTAAAGTTGTACTATTTAATAAAACATGTTTCTGGGGCTGAAATCAATCATTTGATTCACTTATGACAAATGCATTAATGTTGATAATTTAAAAACGTGCAAAAATCTACATTTTGTAGTCATTTCTAGGTGAAAACCTCTCACCATTTGCTGTTTGAAAATCTTTTTGTGCTATCCAACATCCATGATGACATAGAATCATACTTTTATGTCATTAAATATGCAACAAAAAAAAAAAAAAATCAATGTTACCACCTTTAATCAGAAGAGTCTAATCTATTCGATCATTTTCTACCAAATCTCATTCATTTTCCAACAGGTTAAAGTGATGCCATTTTATCACCGTATTCACAGAAAGGTTCCAGTTCACCTTGTAAAACCACCGTCTTGATCAGTTTATTTGTTTGGTGGTTTTTACAGTGAATTAACAAAATAAAGCATGCTTCAGTGTCCCGTTATAAAGGAATTTATGACTGAGAGAAAAAGCAGGTAAATATTGTAAATATAGACCACTCATAAATGGATATTAATTTTCAGGTGAGGTTTTATTAGGTGATAAAACCGAAAGAAAAACTAAATTTAACAGTTTCAGAGTCTCATATGGTTCTGTACAAGTGTGTGATTCACAGTTGTATGAATGAACCTGAATTACTTCTGTTTTATGTCCATATCTGGACATTCAGACACTGATCGCCTCCATCTCAGCCTCTTCCTGACATTGTAGGAATTTCCAGAATGATGTGATGGGTGGAACTGTAAGTTACATTTTAAATCCTGCAAGTATGTACATAGCACAGGATTCTTAAGTGTTGTATAGAAACTTTGCAGGTCGATACAGCTGCTGCAGTTTATCGTTGCATAAGTTTCACAAAAGCCCTGGAATTCAGTCCAGTGAAGGCCATGTGTGGAAACAGCAATAAACGCCTGCTTCAAATAAATGTCTGCTACCTTCTGCAGCTGGTGCAAGTAAAGCCTTGGCGACTATTTCAGCATATAAGATGTTTTGTTTTTTTTTTTCTAACAATAAAGCTGTATAATAAAGGCTTTAATAATGCAGAAGGTGGAGTTAAACTCAGAACAGGGGTAAACTTACACTTTATTACTGTCAAACATTTTATTTATCACAACCAACTGCCACATCCTGTTGTTGAGCGACAGCCAAATCCCAAATTATCATTTTGTGATGTGTATCTGACAAGACAGAGCGAGGCTGGATTAATATCATTATTACAGGAAGAAACTCCATCGTAGAAGGAGGTCGGGGTGGATATGATGGAATGACAAACATGTGGGTTTTACTGTCGGAGACCAGTATTTGTCTCATGTTTCAGACTGGATGTAACCATATCTGTGTGTTTGTTCTTGCAACCTTTATGACATTCATGTAACATTTCTATTTTGACCCATAATAAGTCCTTTTGTGCCTAAATTGAACCAAATGTTAACCACAGCAGAGGTTTTCCACACTTGAGCATTTTCTCTCACTTCCCACATCTGTCTTTTTGTGCAGTTTCTCCTCTCCAAGGTAGGAACAGATGACATATTTGTTCGCTTTGATTAGAGGACTTGTTGAAAAAGCCAGATCTTCACTGCAGATAGTCAGAGCGACAGTGAGTTATTGAAAAACAAATTAATATGCGTCTTTAATTAAAATGTATTTTGAGCAGCATTTCAACGAAAGCCCCACCGCAGATCATCACACATCACCGGCTCCACAAAAGAGGTGATTCAGAAATCAGAGCTGCAACTAGTTTAGACATGTCTGTAAAAACAGCAGGACAGAGAAAACTAAATGATGTTTGTTTTTCAATTTTCATCCAGGGCAAGTGAAAGCATGCATTTTGTTTCTGATTATGGTTTATTGACGGTAATCATCCACCTTGCAGTCAAAGCGGTTTAAAAAGAGACACAAGCTTCTAACGATGTCAAAGAGTATTCATCCTATGTATTTATTTAGTAGAAAATATGACATACCAAAATCACATCCTTCTGTGGCAGCTGGTGTTTAAGAAGGGGGTTATTATATGTAGTATTATACACACTTATTGTATATTGTGTTGTACACACTTAACCCAAAACACCAAACGTATCATATTTGATACATGACTTTTGAAGCCCTCTACATGATCAGTGTGATATTTTTTTCTTAAAAAACCTGATGTATACAATTAGATACATGCAACACATGGATAATCCACCAGGGGGAGGAGTTCATTCACCAGAGGCCTTTGCAGTGACACTACAAGATTGTCATTAATTATATACATACATATATATATATATATATATATATATATGTGTGTGTGTGTGTGTGTGTGTGTGTGTGTGTGTGCGCGTGCGTGTGTGCGTGCGTGCGTGTGTGTGTAGTTTAATAGTTCCATAATCACAGCATAGAGGTTATAATGAGGTGGTAACACTAGTAGTCATAACGATATAATAATAATAATAATAATAATAATAATAATAATAATAATAATAATAATAATAATGATGATGATGATGATGATGATGATGATGATGATGATGATAATAATAATAATAATAATAATAATAATAATAATAAGGGTGAGCAATACATCATAAAAAGATTTGTTCAGAACCTTGTCGGCTGGAATTAATAGGTTTGAACAGGTCTTCTACCATTTTGTTTTAACTGGGATGGTACTGTTGTGCCCCCTATGGACCAGCTGCCACTGACATCCATCTTTCATCTTCATATTTTCTTTTTTTCGTTTTTTTGGGAGGTGTTATTACTGTTTTACACCCCCCACACACACACAATGTCTTCAATGTCTACATGAATAAAATAAGGCATCTAAACCAGCTCATTTTGATTTATTGGGTTTACATGTCTCAACTTAAATCATCTTCACATGAATAAATGGGTTCAGAATGTAATTTTCCACACATTTATGCAGCTTATGTCAGTGATTGATTGTAAGTTGATATCAGTGTCTGGTGAAATTCAGAAGGCCTTGACAAGACATGACACTGGGCCATCACATTGATCTCTCCTGGTGTAATATGACTTGCAAATCTGAAGGACCTCCATCTAACATGTGAGACATTCATGCTTTGCATTCACATTTTAGTGATTTTCTACCTGAACTTTAACTTCTCCACAGAAACATTAATGTATGTAAACCGAAAAACTGATTTGCAAAGGTCAAGGGATCTCGGAACTAATGTTCAGGAATGAAAAGAGAGCAGGAACAACAACAAGATGATTTTCTTTAGACGGTAATGACAGCTCATTTGCCAGTTTTTCCACTATCACAACATCAAAAATAGAAAAAGAGCAGCTTTTTTTTTTTCTTTTTTGAGGAAAAGTGGACGACCCATTTAAGCACTGGGCTGTATACAGAACACTGAAATGACATATTTCCAACACAGAAAACACCTACTCTGAGGAGCATTTACATTTAAGACACTTATCTGGCTGTTTCATGTGGCTTTTCCATCAGAGGAGGTTAAATATGTACTCTCTACATGTTGTAAACTCTGAAGCAATAGCTCTTCAGCTGTGACTGTGTACTTTCAAACATAAACCTGCCATTTTTCTACATCAGTTCTTTATACAGAGTGGTCTTATTGATAAATTGCTGCATTTCAGTACTGTAATTTTGCTACGATTTGCCATTGTAATTTTGTATGCATCAAAACTCAAATAAGGTAATATGTGCAACATCCATGTTAGCTCTGCTGTAAACAGTACACTACTAAATCATAATTAATGTGTCATTTGGGGTCTTTGTTAGTCAAAAAACATAATAGATCCCAGTTCTTTAAAAAGGACAAATAAGCGACTGGCTTCTATTCATTGTGCAAAGCTCAAACCTGTTCATCTGTGTTGTAGCTGCAATTATCCCAAGGTCACAGCGTAGTCATTGTGTGAGCGTATTGTTATAGAAAGTCAACAGAACATGCAAAACATGTATTGTGTTTTGAATGGGGCGAAAAATACTGTAGAGGTATAAGGATGTGTAAAAGAGGATAACTATTGGTTTTACATATATTCAATTGACAGTACCTTATATTCATGGTTAAATGACAGGACAGGAAACTGCAGAACAAACTGTCTAACAATAGCACTGACTTACTATTCTTGTGTCAAAAGGTGAAAGTGACATTATCATACATTAATTAGATGCTTGATTTTTATATTTATCCAAACAATTGTACCTTTATCTGTACCCGGCATTAAAATGAACAAGAAATTGAAGAAAACAAGGGTGGTCTAATAATTTTTTCTGCGACCGTATATTTGTCTAATGAAGTTGATCATTTCACTGAGTCTGTTAGCTAGTGTTTAGCATTAGCTCATCCATGACCTGTCGAAGGTGCATCTGACACTTTGTGCCGCCAAAACCCTGCCCCCTTTGTCCAAATATGGTCACTTTCACCTCCAGAATGCTAACAATGATGATTGAATCATTAACAAAACCAACTAATGTATAGGGATGGGAATCGTTAAGAATTTAGCGATTTCGATTCCATTAGCTATTTTGCGTATTGATCCGATTCCCTGTCGATTCTCATTGGGTGAGGGAATAAAAGAGTACAAACAGGTGTGTTTGCAGTAACAGTCTTTTATATTTCCATCTCTGCACACAAAATATAACATATACAGTATGTACAAATAATAATAACAGATGACGCCGGGCCCGGTTCGGGGTGGGGGCGGGGGTGCAGTGAAAGTGAAACTAAAGACGCTTTACTAATTCCTCTATTGCCGCATTTCTACTACGTGGGACTGGCTCGACTCGACTCGGCTCGGCTCCCATTGTTGTGCACCTCATTTCTTTTCCCCTACCTTCAGAAACTTGTATTTGAGGGGCAGAACGTTTGTTGCCCGCACTGGAACCAGAACTGGGCCCGGATGACGTCCTGGTGTTCACTCTGCCGCTAGATTCACAAGCATCGCTAAGTAGCGAATCAAATACGTGACATTCCTGTAAATGATTCACATGCTGTGGACAAATGTTTGAGCATATCGGAGGGATTCCACCCTTTTGAAGACATGGAAGCTTTGACAGTGTTCCAAGTAAGTGGCCCTGGTGTCGTCTTTTCAGACCGTTTCTGCCTCAGCGCCATGCTGGCTACGTTCTGACCAAAACAATGCAGCGTGCGCACATGTGCAACGAAGGCGGAATTGATAAGTAGAATCATTAAGCAGGCAGGCAAATGATTCCGAGGAATCGAGCTACTGGGAACCGGTTCTCAAAAACAACCAGTTCTCGATTCCCATCCCTACTAATGCATGAAGAAACAATTCCTCCATCCACTAATTATTTGCAGTCGAAAGGTGAAAACTGCATTATACACTATTTTTTAAATTTGTAATTGACAAAAAATTGTAAGAATATCTTCTGTTGTACTGAATAAGTCTTTGCTGAGAATGTTGACTTCTTTTTTGTATGCTTCACAAACCTTGAATTCAGGCTTGAAAATGGGTCAGATTTGACCCAGACACATAAGGGTTAAGACTTAAATCTACAGTGTTTCGTACTGTATGAACCTTTATTTCATTAAAGTGAATGATTCACTATAAAGTGATTTACTCTGAGGAAACTATCTCCTGCTTCAAGCACTGAGTCCTCTCTGAAAATCCACTCACACTCCACTATTCCTCAATTGTTCCCAATCTTTTCCCAATGTTCCATGTAACATTCTATGGATGTGTGAAATTAACTTTCCCATATGTACTTAACTTTCCAATTCTGCTCCACAGAGCTTGTAGCTGCTCTGCAATACAGATGTGAGGCACTGAATATTCGAAACCTAACGCTGAATTTGAGCCTTTGCCTTGTTTAAACTGAGGATATTAAGATGACAGAGGCACAAAGAGATCAGAAAACGGCAGCATGGGAAGAATTTCCATCCTTTGTTTCTCGTTTGAAGACTGCGAGGGTGAACTGTCGGCTTACATGCAACTTATGATGAACAGTATTATTCAGTAAACAGGAGCTCCAGCTGTGTCTGAGCCCAAAATTAATCCTGATCACCAGTTGTAGAATAAAAATTATCTGCAGAATGCAAACTGAGTCAACATGTGTTACTTACACTTTATCCACAAAACTCACAGTGTGAAAAAGTCACAAAGGGTTTATTTATACCCCTTCCTTTACAAAAATAAACATGACACACTAAATAAGCCAAAAAAAATAAATAAATAAAAGTTGTAGTTTATCTCAAAAGGCTCCCAAAAACACAACACACAATGCTAACATTTATCTCAAAAGGTCTTTAAAAAATGATCAAAAAGTACAATATAATCCTCCAGTATTTGGCACTATTTTGCTTTCCCTGTCTGTGTTTTTCAGCACTGTGGCTGCATACAAATATTGTGTTAAAATAAATAGAAGCTAAATCAGATGGCTAATGATAGTCGCTAATCTAATTACCTGTAAATACAGATGTATTCTGATTGGCTGTCAGTTCATGATTTTATCGTTCTTAAAGTGACCTCGGTAATGTCATTCTCCTGTAGACTTATTACCACATTTAGATCAAAGCTGTGTATCTGGAAAAAACAATTTTTTGTCAGGTGTTTTTGCCTGTTATTTGCATGAAAACCCCTGTTTAGGTCACTGACAACAATTATTTCTGAAAATGTGTGCAACCTTTGTTTATCCTAAATCTAAACCCATGATAGAAGATGAAAACTTTTCTGAAAATGATCAGGTGTGTATGATGTGATGTGATGATGTGATGATTGCTTCTATAAAGCCCAGACTATGTGTACACATAGCCTTAGGGCAGATGTAAAAACAATATTTAAAATTATACATATTGTGCTTAATGTTCCACCCTGTTAGCGATCATTAATAATGTAAAAAGATTTGGGTGCCTTGAAAAGTACAACAGAAATCCAGTCCATTTTTATTATTATTATTATTATTATTATTATTATTATTATTATTATTATTATTATTATTATTATTATTATTATTATTATCACCCCACCCCCTGAAGAGGAAGCAAGGGGTATTGTTTTTGGTTTGGTTTGTTTCTTTGTTTGTTTGTTTCTTAACACTCTAGCAGCAAAACTATTGGTTGAATTCATGCCAAATTGGGTTTATAGATTGCCAGTGACCCAGAATAGATCTCATTATATTTTGGAAAAAAGTGGGTCAAAGTTACAATTTTTTCTGAATTAAAAAAAAAAAAAAAAAAATCCATTTACTTATAATGTGCAAAATTTCAATTGTCTGTATCAGCAAAACTATTGGTTGAATTCATACCAAATTTAGTTTATAGATTGCCAGTGTCCCGGAATAAATGTCATTATATTTTGGGGAAAGTAGGTCAAAATTACATTTTTTTTTTTTTTTTTAATTTTTTTTTTTTTTTTTTTTTTAATTCCCATTTACTTATAATGGGCAAAATTTCACATGTCTGTAGTAGCAAAACTGTTGGTTGAATTCATACCAAATTGACTTTATGGATTGCCAGTGACCCACAATGGATCTCATTACATTTTGGAAACAGCAGGTCAAAGTTCAAATTTCTTTTTATGAATTTTTAAAATCTTCCCATTTACTTATAATGTGTGAAATATGTGTAAGGGGCGGGGTTTGTTTTGCATGGCATCACTTGTTATTATAAAGATATGATAAGCTCCCACAGAAGACACTCCAAGCTCACAAGTTCACACAAATTACACATTATTATGAAATACCATACCATACCATACCATACCATACCAAACCAAACCATACCAAACCATACCAACTATCTTTATAAAGCGCTTTAAAAACTTTACAGGTGGCCAAAGTGCCATACACAAATCATAAAACAAGGAAATAAATAAGTAAAACAGTGAAAACACAGGATGCAAAATGGGCTAAGAACAACAAAATACAACCATCATAAAAAATAAAGATAAATTAAAACCTGGTAAAAACAAAAAAAAGATGTCTAACTCATTGATTAAAAGCCAACGAGAAAACGCATAAAATTGTTGTTGTTGATATTTTCTTGTGAGGGTCTTCGCCACCCCCTCCCCCACCCCCACGTCAGGTCCGGCATTGAAATGTGGTTCAACAAAACTCATAATAAAGACAGTAGAATATGAAGGGGAGCGTCATATACTATTGTTCAGCACCAAAAGGCAGCCAGACTACTATTCTGCTGTTATGATGCTGGACAAGACAAGTAAAAAAAAAAAAAAAAAAAAAAAAAAAGAGAAAATGCATAAAAAAGAAGAAAATAAAATAAATAAAACTAAATTTAAAAAAAGATAATGCTTGAAATATACTATAGAAATTGATTTACTCATCAGTTTTACCTACAAAGAGTGATTTTATTGTATTGTATGACTTTCTGCAAGGCACATTTTTCTAAAAAGAGAAAACGCATAAAAAAGAATAAAATAAAAATAAATAAAACAAAATTTAAAAAAAAATAATGCTTGAAATATACTATAGAAATTGATTTACTCATCAGTTTTACCTACAAAGAGTGATTTTATTGTATTGTATGACTGTCTGCAAGGCACATTTTTCTAAAAATATATTTCATAAGAAACCAAGAATAGACCATTCAACAAAAGTGACATTCACAGTCTTTCTTTCCGTCCCAAAGAGGACAACAGATTCTACTTTTGCTCCCTGGTGTCAGGAGGCTTGTCATTCACTGAACTCCCATTCACTCGTGCTGCTTTTCACTCAGTTAATGATCTGTCCTGAATATTCGGTGTCTGTCTGCGTATTCAGCCCTGGTGAGGATGATCGTCTTCTCTCCACCGTCTGTCCTCCCAGGGGTTTTAAGTGATGATAATGCCACCCGGACCCCCCTCTTGCGTCGCAATGAAACTCCCTAATGGCCCACCTGGAGCACTAACCCTAACTTTTTGTGCAAAAAAAAAAAAAAAAAAGACCTTCTCAGTGTCACTCATTTGCTATTCAGTCCTTTTTTTATTCTGTCATTTGCACTGGTTTCTTGGATGTCACTAAAATTGTCATCCTTGGTGCATCCAATATGTTTGCTTAATTTGTTTTCAGCTCACTCAATTTGGGTTTATCAGCATGTGAGCAAGTGTTTGAAAGCACTGAGCCTCAGACGCTTTGTTGAAATGGATTGGGAATGACGAAAACATACATAGCAGTGACAAAACTACCATTATAATTTTACGGATCCAGATTTGCAAAGCACGCTCTCATCCTGGGAGTATTAAATTATTCCACATGGGTAAAACTGACGAGAAAAGTCATGTAGAGCAACAGAAGAAGAGGAAAAACAGTAACAAAAAAGAAATACAAAGCAGGAGATGGGTCTTTGGTTTCCCTGCGTGGAGCCTCACAGTCAGTCTTTCACATTAATGCAACAACACATTGCTTTAGTTTAGCAGCTCAGGCAACAGAACATAGCGTTAAATTTGCCGGGGTCAGGGGTTTGTTTCCATCTGGGATTAAATGTGTGGCATTATTTACTTTAGAATGGGTTCTCTGTAGTATTGATGTTCCAAACTCTCAACATCAGGAGGAAGTCATGTACAAGGACACACTTAGAGTAGGACCAAAACCACCAATGAACCATTGCTACGTATGTTGAGCCGCATTATGTAATAAATTCCCATTATGGAATAAAACAGGGGTGTCAAACTCATTTTGGTTCAGGGGCCATATTCAATCCAATTTGATCTCAAGCGGGCCAAACCATTAAAATAATGACTTAATAACCTATAAATAATGACAAATCCAAGTTTTTCTTTTTGTTTTAGTACACAAAAAAAAACAATTAAATTATGAAAATATTTACATTTTACAAAAATGATGTGAATAACCTGAAAAAACTGAAATTTCATTTGAAAAATTACTGCAATTTTAACAATATTATGCCTCGACTTATTATTTATACATGTACATTACACACAATGTTACATAAATCTTTGGTAACAGGCAGAATATTGTTAAAATTTTGGAGTTTAGAACTAAAATTTGACCAGTTTCTACAATATTACATCTCTTATAACACAACTAAAGATGACAGTGGATCCATAAATTCACAAAACATTTAGTAACAGGCAGAATATTGTTCAAATTGTACATTTCGGGTTGTTCATCTTTGTTTCTATTTATGTATTTATTTGCATTTTATTGTGAAAGAATAATTTTGTAAATGCAAATATTTTCACAGTGTAATGCTATTTTTTTCACTGAAATTTTTTCCACATAATTTTTCACAAAGAAAATTTTTAGTTGCCATTATTTATGGGTTATTGTGTTGTTATTTTTACTGGAGATCACATTGGTCTGTATGTGGAACCTGAACCAAAATGATTTGGACAAGCTTGACTGTTGAGGTTAATTTTTGCACTTTCATCCTGCGGGCCGGAATGGAACCTTTGGCGGGCCAGATTTGGCCCCCGGGCCGCATGTGTGACACCTGTGGAATAAAAGTTCAAATGAAATAAGAATGTCACGTCATCTTGTAATAAAGCCACATTATGTAATAAACTGACGCATTTTGTAATAAACTACCTCAATGCATTATGTAGTAAATTTTTTCACATTATGTAGTAAGTTATTACAATTTGAGAAATTTATTACAAAATGCACTTGACACATTTTCATTTTCAGGAAAATGTAATGTGCTAAATTAATCTTTAAACTGTGTGGTTAAAGTTCTGATTCCATTACCTGTAGCTCCTGTGACTAATGTCTTCTAAATTGCTCTGAAATTATATTAATTTGGATTGTTATTACATAATGAACCATGTTATTACATTTTTTTAAAATAAAAATGTGTCAAGTGCATTTTGTAATAAATCAGTTTCAGATGCTGCAGCTCTTTCATAATTAGCCTCCGGCTTCAGCTTCTTCCTTTTTCAGTTACAAAATGTGTTAATTTTATGTTTGTTTGTTTTTTAATATGTATGTGTTTTGTTGTTTTTGTTTTTGCTTTGTTTTTTAAATATGTATGTGTTTTGTATTTTGTATTTAACTGAAATAAACATTCATTCATTCATTCATTCATTCTTTCATAATTCATAGTTTGAGTTCTTGTTTGTTCAGTATTAATTGTCAGTCTTGTAAATCCAAGCTGGACTGACTGTGCATATCCTGACCAAGGAAAATCAAATTCTCACTTTGTGCAGTAATCTACACCTGGCTTTACTGCCTCCGTCCATAATAATATACATTATATAGACTAAATGTCGTCTAAAATTCATGTTTATTTGCAACACAGTGTAGCAAACTATTACATGATGAAAAACAAATTAATTTTTAACAAAAAAAAAAAAGTCTCTGTTTTGAATGTCTGGGGTCGCCAGAAATTTGTGATGTTAAAATGGGGTCATGAGCCAAAAAGCCACTGACCTACCCCTTGCAGCTCCATTTCAAGGGGTAGTGCCAAGTACAAGGGCCAAGGGGGGGTGGGGGGGGTGGTAAGGTTAGGGCTAAGGGGTGAATTGGGACTGGGCCCAAACACTGATATTTTTAGGTTGAAGCATTTCAGTAGAAATACTACACACACCCCCTTTAATACCTTTTTGGACAGCAGAATTCAGCAGGTGGTTCAGGCTAAAACAGGAACACTGCAGACAAATATATGAAACTTTTTGATCCACTGCAGTTGAGAGAAAGTAGTTTAGTGTGGAGATGTTTCAGAGCTCTGCACACCGCCAAAGAAAGATGAAGCAAGGCAAGCATCATCACTGAGAGGCAGTGTTCATGGGAGTTATTTATGAAGTCTTGATTGCTCCCCAGACAGCTTAGCAATGATGTGAAAGTTATTTATTGTGGCTGGATATGTATAATAGGCTTGTGATTAGTTCAGGTAGGTTATGGTGGTGTAGCATGAGAATATTGTCAGTAATTGCATGTGAGAATGGGCTGTTGTATTTCATCAGGCCTAAGCACTGAACTGTTCTACTCCCATGGTATTCATGTTACTGGCTATCTGCCCTTATTATCTTACCCTTCATTGCTTCTAACACTGTATGAATTCACCAGGGATTGCAAATATATGCTTATGCATATTTCCTCAAACAGAAGGCAGTTAATCACAGGTACTCTGAATGTAAAGGAATGTTCCAAGTGTCAATGTTTTTTTTGTTTTTTTTTTTCTTGTATAAGGATCTAGAGTGTGGTATTTAGTAGCATGTAGAGGTGAAGTCTGCAAACAAATGGACACAATTGCTTCACCCTGTCCTATGGTGCTGCTAACATGTGCAGTCTTCATTAGAGCATTTAGTTTGACTGTTCTGGGCTTTTTGAGTCATGGTTTGCTACATACATTAATGTGTTGTTCAGAACCTTGCATTAACATCTGATCTGAGATATTCAAACACAAATGATCAGTGGTGTAGACCAGGGTAAACGGCAGTATACATAGTATACCTACTTATTTTTCAGTCAGCATTGGGTATACCCACTTCTAAATCCCCCAGATGCACACCATTCAGTACTATCTGAGTCCAATTGCCCATGTTTCCCTTCAGATGGTGAAGCCATGACCCACTCTACTCTGCCTCTGGCTGGTACTCAGTACCTTCACTGATTAGATTAGGAAACTTTAGGCATGACGAGTGATGTGACGTTCATGAATGAATCAAATCTTTTGAACGGCTCTTTGTAATGAACGATGGGAACCGAGTCTTTGTAAAGAGTGGTTCATTTTTTATTTTTTTTTAAGGAGGGAGTGTCCAATTGCTTGCCAATTTAGCGTCACTGGGGAGGCACTGGGCAGGAGGAGAATGTTCCCACAGAAAAAAAAGAGTGCACTGTGCATGTCTCTTGGCAAGAAGTTAGCAAAAAAACAACAGTTTGAAGCATGAGGTGAGCATACTGGAGGAGGCGGAGCTGGAAGACTGGAGGAGGTGGAGCTGGAAGACTGGAGGAGGAGGAGCTGGAAGACTGGAGGAGGTGGAGCTGGAAGACTGGAGGAGGCGGAGCTGGAAGACTGGAGGAGGAGGAGCTGGAAGACTGGAGGAGGAGGAGCTGGAAGACTGGAGGAGGAGGAGCTGGAAGACTGGAGGAGGAGGAGCTGGAAGACTGGAGGAGGCGGAGCTGGAAGACTGGAGGAGGAGGAGCTGGAAGACTGGAGGAGGAGGAGCTGGAAGACTGGAGGAGGTGGAGCTGGAAGACTGGAGGAGGAGGAGCTGGAAGACTGGAGGAGGAGGAGCTGGAAGACTGGAGGAGGCGGAGCTGGAAGACTGGAGGAGGAGGAGCTGGAAGACTGGAGGAGGAGGAGCTGGAAGACTGGAGGAGGTGGAGCTGGAAGACTGGAGGAGGAGGAGCTGGAAGACTGGAGGAGGAGGAGCTGGAAGACTGGAGGAGGCGGAGCTGGAAGACTGGAGGAGGAGGAGCTGGAAGACTGGAGGAGGAGGAGCTGGAAGACTGGAGGAGGCGGAGCTGGAAGACTGGTCGAAACCATAGAAAAGTTTGAGAGTGAGTGAGCACCTGTGAGTAATGAGCCAAAGAAAAAGGAGGAGTATTTGGATGCACTTTTCAGAAAGAAAAGGTGGGCGTGCAACTTGATTGTTTACACACATTTATTGTTTTTGTTTTGATGAGAATAAAATGTGATTTCATAAGAAAATGTTTCATTTTCTTCTTCATTTTTAGGCTACAGACTAGTCCACATAATGTACCATGATGGTTTTTTTTTTGTCAAATTCCAGCATTTGTCTAATGTCACCTCTCATGTCATGGATTTAGCCCACACGTTTGAACTAACTATTCTTTTTTACAGTAAGATAATATTTACTGCTGCGCCAATTAAAAACCTTTAAAATGTAATGTCAATCATTGCATGTAGCCAATTTAGTCATTAAAACATTGGTGTTTCAAAATAACGCAAAAAAAAATAAAAGAGCCGGTCTTTTGAACGGCTCTTTTCAGTGAACGGCTCCTGATTGAACGACTCCCTTCAAAGAGCCAAAAGTCTCATCACTAGGCATGAGGACTGATGAGCCAATCAGAGGCAGAGTAGGGTAAATCCAAAGATAATATTGCTACCTAGCACCAGCCACCTCTGGAACCTGATTGGACACTTCATGCTGCTCCTTGTGTGACCAGTAAAAACGACAAACTGCTCTTGATCAATTCATGATAATTTTATAATAGTGACCAAATACTACTGATGGATTTTTGGATAAACTAAATAGAGTAGTCTTACATGTCACTGTTTCTAAAATAGGGTGTTTTCCTGGACAACTTAAAAAAAAAAAAAAAAAAAAAAAAAAAAAACTGAGTATACCAACTTCTCCAGGGACAACTACACCACTGCAAATGATCACTTCTGATCAGATCTGAAATTCTAGCTGATTATGCAAATAATGAAGCTCTTGTATACCCTAAAACACCACCAGACCATGCAACAACAATAATAAATGTTATTTACCGTACTTTCCGGGACTATAAGCCGCTACTTTTTTCTCGTTTTGAACCCTTATACAGCGATGCAGCTCGAGTATAGATTTATATGGGCTAACGGCCTCCAGGGGGCGCTCTAGCAGGAAGCGCAAAAGTGAGACAGACAGGTGGAAGAGGTGATGCGCAGAGGAGAAGTAATTTTAACTTTTAACAGTCATTTTGTGTGTCATGCACAAACCCTCATCATGGAAAACACATGAAGAAATGCATTATTTGCAGCTTTTAAGTTAAAAGCAATCGATGCGTCTGTCTAAGAAGGAAATAGAGCTGCAGCACGGAAGTGCCATTGAGCAACAACGAAGGAGAGACGTAGAAGGTGTGTGACAGAACCTTTTTGAAGATGTTCAACTCCAACACCGAAGAAGACGACTGCAGTGGTTTAAGGAGCAGAAGGAAGATGACGACAGAGATCACTGACTTTTCTGGGTTTTTGAACCAGCCTGTTCCTGCCGTTTTACTGCTGTGTTACAGGCACTGTTTGGAAAAAAGCAGTTAAGGTATGGAAATAAATATTTAAATAATCTGTCTGTTTACCATCTTTCTGTGTAAATATCTCATGACACAACGTGGACACCTGCAGCTTATAGTCAGGTGCACCTTATAGCCTGGAAAGTATATAGCACTTTTCCTAACAGAGTTACAGAAATAACGCAAAGAAAATTACTAGTAAAACAGAAAAATATAAGAATTGAAAGTTTTCCCAAAAAAATTAAAAAGTGGGTTATATAAAGATATTTATAAATAGGTGCTTCTATAAAACTGGGTTTATTTTGGTACCTGGCACATTGCCAGCTTTTTAGACCCAAGAATAAAAGTGAAATTTAGACATATATCCCCCAAGGATAGATAGGAAAGATAAATCCAAAAAAAAAAAAAAAAATTACACTCTTGCTCTGAGCCATCCCAAAATTAATGAATTTTTAATCAAATATTTGTGCCAAAAACAGGACCAAAATTGGGACATGAAAAGCTACCTAGGTGTCAGTGTGTTTTATCTTGAAAACATGGCTTGAAATGGTCTTATATACCGCTGTAAATAAAGACACTGTGTTAAATTTGATGATTCTACTGGTTTTTCTAATCCAGACACGGGTTTTTCATGAATCTCAGTCTCATTCCAGGTTTTGTATGTAACCCATCGTGTCCACTGGTGTTACATGCAGAACCTGCCCATTTAAACACAACAGTGGTCATTTTTGTGTAACACTCTGCCTTGCATAATTAGTTCAATTCTCAAAAAGTACCTGTGAGAGAATAAAAGGATATTCAAAAAAAATTGTAGCGCGTAATTTTTGTGTCCTTTTGACCATGTTACATGCAGATTTTTGTATTAAATATAATGTAAAATAATATAAAAACGTGTTTTATCTGAAAAATAGTTTCTCTTCTATCTCAGTAAATATTAATTTTTAAAATAGACCCATAGTGCTCCCAAACTTGCTTCATAACATTAGTCTACATCTGGTTTGAATTTTTAGCCCCTCTGTCCTGTTTTTAGGACCAGTTTCAGAGAAGCACCCAAACGCTATTTCAGCAGATGTATTGTCTGTGGGTAAATTGTTCTATAGTTTTTGAGAATGATCACCTTTAGTCACAAGACCGGCTCTGGGAACCCCCAAGAGACCACATCTGCTGAGCTAATTGAACAACCAGGCATATATGGGGTTAAGAGGTCCTTCATATACATTTATCTAGGGGCCTGGTGGTATATGGCCTTAAATGCTAGAAATAGAATGGTAAAATCAATATGAAAATGCATAGGTGGAATTATTGTTCTGCTAATAATTCAGCTGCAGCTGCTTGGGGGAAGGATGTCATATACTGGTATAAATGGGACTGAAACAGAAAAGACGATAATTAATAATAAAAATGTGGGTCATCCTGTGGAGGGTCTCAAGTGACAAAAAAGGTTTAATTTTGGAAAATTATTCGGAGTTGACAGAAACAAGACTGACCAACCGTCCTGACCAGGTTGGCCCTCCCGGCATGTCTTCGTGCCCCCCCTAAAAGGCCCACCCCACAGTTTGAGAAACACTGATCTACTCCAACACTGATTCACCAGTAAAATCCATGTAGCTTTAATAAATGACAATGGATGGAGATAGTTATTTATAAGTTCAGTTATAAATATTTTTCTGAAAGAGTCATTTTTTCTTCAGTTTTCTCTCTTTCTCATATAATAACCCTCAGCTTGAATCTGAGCTCTTATGAACATCTACATGATCAGTAAATTAAATAGGATACCAGAATAATAGAGGATAAAATTACAATAAATGGTGATAAATCATAAATATAGAGAAAAAATATTTTGAGAACAGCTACAAAAGTGGGTCTTTATGGGTTAAGGTCATTCATCAATATTATATATATATTTGTTTATTTTTTATTTATTTGCACATCATAAACAGCAAGAGAAAATTAAAAAAAAAAAAAAAAAAAAACATTTCATGCAAGTAACACCATTGTGCAGAAGAGGATAGAAGCCAAAAAAGGCTTATGTAAATACCTAATAAACAATACACAGGAAAAAAAAAGAATTACAAATACGATACAACTGAAATAATGATCTAAAGTAAAATAATAGATATACAAATCAAATGATATACAGTACAGCCTTACATTTTTTTGTAAATTAGAGTCCCTTTCAGATGCTTTTTAAATAATGATAAAGAAGATGTTGATTGAAGTTCAGGTGGTAGATTATACCAAAAATGTGATATTTGATTACACTGGTCAACAACAAATTTATTGTTTAAGTTTTTTGAGCTGATTTAGGATAATTTTGGTGCGCTGAATCCAAAAATCACATGAATTTTGCTCAATCAGGTCAACTTTCTGAACTATGCTACATATTGGCTTTTTAACATTTTTGCTTACATTTATGGGCATTTTCACATCATATGATACAAAATTCTTTCATATTTCTTACAATAAACGAGTTCTGAAGATTTTACTTTTGCCAATTTATGATTAATGGGTTTTTTTTATATTACAGGTGAATGAAATGGCTTCGACTAGAAGATCTTGCAAAAATAAGCCTGACGTATTCTGCTACACCTGCAGTGAATACACCATTGTACCTAACAGGAATCAAGTCACAAGTTTCATAAAGTGTGCTTACCAATCTTATTTTGGTATTAATTATTATATTTTGTGAGAAGATCCAATTTTTTCAAAATCAAATGAGCAAAAAAACCTGACCTGATTGAAAAAAAAACAGATGTCATTTTTTGATTTAGCGGTGCTAAATGGTCCTAATTCAGTTGAAAAAACCTAGACAACTTGCAAAAAACATTTTTTTGTAACCCAGTGTTATTGTTTGGTTGGTTTTCTTCCATACTTATACTTTAGCAATGATTAAATCTGCGTAAAACTTTCTACTAAATTGTATGAAGTGTGGATATTCTACTATTCACATGAGGGTAACACATTGTGAAAGTGAGTTCATTCTGGAACACACATATTAAATAGTTTTGATCCATTTTCTGTGAGCTTTGTGTAAAGCACAGGTGGCTTCAGAACAGTTTAATATGATGCTGTGGACGTGTTTGGAAAGAACATGTCAGCTGAATAGAAGTGTTTTAATGAATCCCAGGACAGATTACTGGAGAACAGGGACAACGGTGTCCCAGATCAGATTGGCATGCATCCTGAGTGTGTTTCTGACCTTGCAACAGAACCGTCCATGTGTGAACTCAGATTCCAGAATTGTGCACTTGGATCTGGACATTGTTGACATGTTTCTGTTTGTCAGATATATTTCTGTTTGTCTCAGGTGCCTACGTCCATGATAACAGCCCCTCCATGCCTCTGTGTAAAGATTTCCCTTCAGTTTTTCATTACCAATCCTTTGACTATCTGTATTCCAAATAAGGATTTTTTTTTCCCGAATGGAACATTTTTCAATTCATGTGGGATATGCTAATATTATTCCAGTTTTATGAGGAATTTTTAGTTCGGGAAATGAATATAAAATGCATGTTTTAATCCAAATTGCAACATAGGACACATGTTTACAGTCAGCTTAACCCATAAAGACCCAGTACTACTTTTGTGTCAGTTCCTAAATGACTTTTTTCTCTATATTTAACCTATCTCAAGTGTTTTATCACCATTTATTGTAATATTATCCTTTTAATTTTGAGTGTTTTTCAATGTAAATCATGTCATTAGATCTTAACTAAAGCAGAAAGTGTTGGCCTAGGATTTTTTACACAGTACATTAACCCTTTCATGCATGAATTAGGAGAACCTTAATCATGATTTTTTTTTTCCTGAGTGTTTTTATTCCTCTTTAGGCATGAAAAAAAAACAAAGTGATTGAATTTTTTTTTTTTTTAAATCAACCTGTTTTTCATGGAGTTACAAAAATGTCCACTCAGCTACACCATGAATTTTATTCTTGAAGCAACGAAACATGTATTTAAAACCCAATATCATAAAGTGATATGAAAACAGTGAAATGAAACCATGTTTAATGCAGCTAATCTGATGTTTTCTCACATTTTAACATATTCTAATACTAGTTATTACTCACTTGATGGAGATAATATGCAAAAAAGAAATATTAACAATTGATTTCCACTCAAGAACCAATCAAGAACAGCAAAGTTACAATAATGGTATGAATTGCAGTTTATGAGATGATGCATAAGTGTCCACTGTGTTGGTTGATATGGAACTAAAACAACAAAACCCATGAATATACAAGAGTAAAGCTGTAGTGTAACTGTCCACTGTAGTGACCACTATGCATGAAAGGATTAATGCTGAAAACCACCCACATAACATGGAAATAGAAGAAATCAGTTCTGAAATACTGTTAAAATATGTTGGATGCAAACCCTCTCTTTCTATAGATATAAATGACTCAAGTTAACAAAGATATAGGGATTTTAACCCATAAAGACCCAAACATCCACTGGAGACCAAAACCATCTACTGATCTAACCTGTTTAATACATGTTGATCCACTAATCCTATCAGTACATGCTAATAATTGGTGTAAAATACACTTATTCATCTTTTCATGGTCATCAGATATGACCCATTTGGACATTCAGAGGCTCCATAGTTACCACGGAAACACCGTCATCTTCTACAACATTGATTCACCAGTAAAACCCATGGAACTGGATAAATAACAATGGATAAAATTACCAAAAAACATACAAAATGATAAATAATGTGGAAAAAAATAAGCAAAGGATTTACGAAAATAGAAAAAAAGAAAAATATCTGCAAAAAAATTGAACAAAATTGCCAAAGTAACGTATAAAATGAACAAATATTAGTTACTAATGAATTAAAATATTAAGTAAGATTAACGAAATATGCCACAAAATGAACTAAAAAAAAGAAATACACATGTATGTTCAGTTAATGATATGTTTTACTGAAAAGTCAGTTTTTCTTCAGTTTTCTGTGTTTTTGATATAATAACCTTGGAACTTACTTTGATTTTTTGTGAACATCGACATGATCAGTGAATTAAATATAGGAAAATACATAATTTTCATTATTAATGCAAAATATGGAGGATAATTTTATAATAAATGGTGATAAATCACTCGGCTGCATTTTAATAGAGTTTTTGTTCATTACTTCAGATCTGCACTGTTGTTTTAAGCTTAAAGTTTTTATCTATTTATCTGTTTTTCCTTTTTTTTTTTGGGGGGGGGGTTTCTCATGCCTATACTTTTTATTGCTTCGCTGCTGTAATGTTTTTCATGTTTTATGTAAAGCACTTTAAATGGTCTTGTACATGAAATAATATATAAATAATATAAATATAAATAATCCTGCCTTGCCTGGCCTGCCTAATAAAGGTTAAATAGAAAGAAAAAGATTATTTGGAAACGGCCAGAAAAGTAGTAATGGGTCTTTATGTGTTAATTATTTGATGATATACACTAACACTAATGAAAACATAAATATGACTATTATCTATGCACTCCTACTGTAAATCTTAAACACTGAACTTACATTTTGTTTTTATTTTGTAGTCCAACTGCTACGGCCATAAGCCTTATCAAACAACAATCCTCTACATCTTAACCACAAAACTTTCTCGCAGGAAATAACATTGTACATACCATGATCCCCTCTGCATTTCCTCTCCCCGCTGAGTGGCCAAACAAACCTGCTTTGACTGCAACAACTAAACAATGTGATCCCTGGAGGAAAGTAAAGATACATCGACAAGCATTTCATACTCACTACGATGCTTCAATTGTGGCTGGAATGGGAGTTAATTATTAATATACTGAATTTAATTTTCAATGTTAACAAAGTCCTATAGCTGAAGCCACGATAAATAAAGCCAGAAGACACACAAGAGCTCCGACGCCTTGGTAAATGCAGCATAAATTACAGAAAAACAGAAAGTACATGTCCAAGTTTTGACACAAGAACTCTATTGTTTCACCAAATTGCACTGGTCCATTTGTGAAGCTTGTCTTTAGCCTTTGGCAGTCTGTAAAAACTTAAGCCTCAGTTCTCTCTGAATCCATTTGTTCACTCAATTGCACAGCAACTCTTTAACATTAAGCAGTCTTTTTTTACTTGCTTTGTTTCTTCTTTTCACTTTTTTTTTTTTTTTTTTTTTTGCATTGATCACAGATGCTGTATGTTTACATCTTTGTCACACCTGCTGTTTTGCTATTAGCCTCCATATTTCGATAAAAACAGACATTTGCTGAAGGACTGTAACATATTTTGCTCAGTGCTTCACCAGCCTATATCATCTTTTTTGAAGTTTGTATTTTTATTTTTATTTTTATTTTTTTTTGCTTATGGTAGGATTCTGTTTATCATTTTGTAACAGTAAGCTTGTGTCAGAAACACACACAGAAAACACTTGAAGGCAACATATGCAGCATTTACCTTAACCCATAAAGACCCAAACATGCACACTGCAAAAAAGGAATATCTGACTTAGATAAACTGACTTGAATTTGGAATATTTATCTTGAAAGATCATTATTTTTTTTAGATTTATTTACTTATTGAGACTTAATCTTGTTAAGATTAATTGATTTGTTCCAAGAATTTTCATCTTGAGATATAACAACTAATTATAAGCAACATTTCTAACAAAACAAGCAACACTGTTGGAGGATGACGGACACAGTAATTGTTTGTCCTCAAGATATTTTTTTTCTTTTTTTATGCAGTTTTGCCGATACATATTTACTGAGTCATTACACCTTCGTAAGACCATACACATATATATATGTAAAATCAAAGGGAAGTGAACTTTGTGTGTGTGTCTGAGGCAACACACAAAATCCGTACAGAGCTGATTGCTGCAGTTTGTCATACTTGTCATACATATTTTTGATCAAGGAAGAGACTAGTAAAAACGACAAATTGACTGGAATAACATTTTGGAAGATATTAGTAATTTTGGAATACAATAGCCTTACAATCACATTCCAGAACCATAGAATCATCATGGAAGTAGATTGCCTATGGCAACAGATAAACAATAGAGCCATGTTGCCATGGTGTCAAATTTCATGTGCAGAAACAGACATGTCAGCTGAGAGGTTATTCAACTGAAAATGCCAGTGGAATTTACCAAGAAAGTAAAGAAAGTAAAGGAATGAACTGGATCAGAGATAAGTTTTTTACACCAATATTTATACCATATCTAGAACCCGTGGTTCCCCATGGGTCAATGCACTGGTGTAAATACCATAAAAAAAATTTTTTTTTTAAATCTCACTAAGAAGACTTGAAACAAGTATATTCTGCTTAAAATTTAAAAAAAATATATAGCATTTATAATCCTTAGATAATTTTTTTTTTCTTATTTTAAGAAAACCTGATAAGTGCAATTTTGTTACTGCACTGGCAGATAATTTTACCTGAAATAAGACATTTTAACCCAATGATGAGTTGAATTTTCTTATTTTTGTTCAGGTCTTTTTTGCAGTGCACCACCAACCAAAATCATTTACTGATATAAAATATTAAAGGACTGTTGATCCATTAATCCTCTCAATATATGTAAATAATTGGTGTATAATGCAGTTTGTCATCTTTTCATGGTCATCAGATATGACCCATTTGGACGTTCAGAGGCTCTGTAGTTACCATGGAAACACCGTCATCTTCTACAACATTGATTCACCTGTAAAACCCATGGAGTTGGATCAATGACAGTGGATGGAGACACTGGGTTTATGTTCAGTTAATGATATATTTTACTAAAAAAGTTACTTTTTCTTCAGTTTTCTCTATTTTTGATACAATAACCATCAACTTTAATCTGAGCTTTTATGAACATCTACATGATTGGTACATTTGAATATAGGAAAATATTTGATTTTCACATAAAAATGCAAAATACAGAGCATAATATTAAAATAAATGGTGATAAACCACTGAAGAAAGGTTAAAAATTGAGAAAAAATCATTTGAGAACTGCCACAAAAGTAGCATTGGGTCTTTATGGATTAAAAACTATGTAGACTCTTATAATAATAATTCAGAATAATGCAGAATAGCGTATGCATGATGCTTCTAGTGTCATATTCATGCATGAAAACAACAAATTCTCAAACATCGTGGACATGTATAAACAGAGACACCTTGAATGCCACACGGAGTCATTGCAGTGTGCAAACAAACCTCTGTGTGCTGCATTTAAATGTCAGATCATCTCACCGGGATGCTCTATTTAACTGACATATGTCACCCTCCAATTTGCCAGTGGCCACTTGTGGCTATTTTTTCTTTAGTTAATTGCTTAAGGCACTTGATACAACCTTGCTTTTTTTTTTTTTTCTGGGGGATTAGAGGGGCACAGGGCTTCAAACATGTCCCAGCCTCCCCTTGTGAATAGACGGCAGCCAGAATACAAAACAGACACATCAGGGAGCCCTGTAAGTGACACACACACATTCCTAAATGTCACACAAGCACTGTATTACATAAAAAAAGACCACAAACACAGTCTTGATTCATTAGATGGCTTATTTTCCCTGTCAAATAAAGTTTGTATTTTCTGCTAATGCACCCGTTGAACTTTGCTTCTTATCTGCCAGTGGTACGTATCCTTGATCAGACAAATGATTTCATCCGGTTACTGTTCTGTACAGTGACAAAGGACAAAGAATACAGAGGTGTGGTTGTCAAGGTAACCTGGTTATAGAAGGCAAAAGGCAGACGTGTGTACACTCTGCACATACGCACTCGCTCACTCACTCTTTGTCAATGACAGCTTTTGCTTGGCTTCAGGATATTCAATTGTCGAGGACTCTGGCGGTGTTACAGTATTGTCATTCGATGTGATTGCAAGTGCTAGTACGTGCAAGACTGAAGGAACAGCCACGCAGCAGAAAAGACTTATGGCAGGAGAGCGATGTTACAAAACACACCAAAGCACTCTTACATAAATTGTATCTATGATGTTTCCGCCTACACAAAATATACTGTACACGTGCGTTGTTTATGCGCTGCTCATGCTGCGTTCTGCTCAACACCTACTCATAGAACAATTACTGTTCAGAAATCAAAGGTGTGTGATGTTACATGCCAGGTTGCTTGTGCTCTTACATGAAATTCACGGCGGAGTCTGTGTTCTGCAAATAGCCACTTGTTTGTCGACATTAACACTCGACAGCTGATCAGAGACCCTGGCAGGAGCAACTATGAAGATGTTCACAGGAAATTCATGCCAAGTTCTTTGCATAGAAATGAATCCGCAGGCTGATATCATGGATGTTTGCACCTGAGACAGAAGGGAAAGGTGGTCATTTTTTGGGCAAGGTTGTGGTACTTGATTGTACTTGACTGTGACAATGTAAATATGTAAGTACTATTTACATTTTTAACATTTTTAATTCTAATTCTTTATTTATATAAATCTGTATCATAATACTGGAAGGTCTCAGAGTGTCCGTGTGTGTGTGTACGTTTGTGTTTCAAGAGGCTACTTAGCAGGATCCCTGTGATCAGCAATGACAAGGTAAGCTCATGTTTCTATGACTAACTAAAATTCTTTTTTATTTGACTTCCTGATGAAGGCTCGAAGCCAAAATGCAATGAAATGTTTTTAACCCTGTAAAGCGTGAACCACTAAATCATTGACAGAAAATTCCAGTTCTTTGAAAGTGGAGTCTTTATTGGTCCTTCTTAACAACCCCAATTTTTTTTTTTTTTTCAAATATCAATTTCCATATATGAATTTCAATTTTGTATCGTATTTGATACACTGGGTCTCAAATATTATTATTTTTGAACAAACAAAAACATAATTTAACACAAACATGTCTAACAAATTGGTAATTCCTTTGCAAAATTGCCAAAGTTCTGCCTCCTTCCTCATTAATGACAATCTTATAGTGTGACTGTAAAGGCCTCTGGTGAATGAATTCCTCCCTCTGGTGGATTATCTGTGTATTGCATGTATCTAATTGTATACATCAGATTTTTCAAGAAAAAAAAATCACACTGATCATGTAGAGGGCTTCAAAACTCATGTATCAAATATGATACGTTTGGCGTTATAGGGTTAAAGAGTGTGCCTTGGAGTTTTCTTCCTGTTTATCTACTTTATGAATCCCTTTTCCAAAGAGCACCTCAAACAAACTCTTTTTTGGGTCCTAGAAGCATTCCTTTCCATGATTTTTTTAGTGGGAAGTCTTTATCGATTGCAGATTTATCTGATGGTGTCCTTGGCGCCGCACCCCGTTTCAACATGTAGAATGTCGAAAAAATGCAAGCGTTCCTGCTGGGATTTGAACATCATACACTATAGCGTTACTTACTGAGCTATCCATCCACATGTACTTTGGGGCACAAATTTATGCATCCCAAGGTTCTCCTCTCTCTTGAATTTGGGGGGGGGGTTCCTACTGCACACACACTATTTATGATGGAAGTCTGTATGTAACTCAAGAGTAATGAAGAGAACACGTCCAAACTTCGAGCCAATTATCTAAAATGTGAAGTTGTTGGTTGAGCACCACGGTCAAAAATCTGGAGGGGGTGGAGTCATTTAGATTTAAAGAGCCAGAGCTCAAAACAACCTTTCTAGTGTCATTACTCAGAAATAGGGTTGAAGATGGACCGCCTACCGACTTCTACACCTCTCTTTTACAGCAGATCTAACACGAAATTTTCCCAACTTCTATCTGTGTACATATGTGTGGTGTGAGGGGTTGGAATTTTAAAAGCAATGCTTCTTCCATCCCCTTTTCAAACCATGTGTTGTCCAGTTATTGTCTGTTAAGCATTTAAATGTGGTAGCAGGTTTGAAAGAAACATGCGAAATGAAATTAAATGAAATCCACTGGGCCCCTTCCACTGCCTTATGGACTCCCCCATAAATACTGGGCCCCATGAATTTGTCATGGATCCCCCCCACCATCAGCGCCCCAGACTATTGGTCAGTTATACAAACACTTGACTGAAAACCTAACGGCACCAGGACGTTTCCAAAAGCCAGAAACCTAATTATTTACTAGTAAGTATCAGTCATATTATGGCATAGTGTATACAGGGTGTCCCATAAGTCTCCATACATAGGAGACATAATACATTCCATACATATATGGTTCTAACTTGTATTTTTTTATATTTCTTCTTTATAGTTCTTCAGCAGTGGAGGACACGCATTGAAATGTGTTCCCGACAAAATGGCAGCCATATAGAGCATATTATATAAATAAAAATGGTTTATGTCAAGAAACGTTTATTTTTCCTATGTATAGAGACTTATGGGACACCCTGTAGATATGATTAGACTACGAAGGTTATTATTGTTATTAATTATATTAGGAGAAGGGGTGGGAGTTTATAAGCTGTACTTCTTCTCACTCCTTTTCGAATATGTATTATATGTCTTATGTTTAAGTGTTTTGTTTATTTATTTTCTTCTGTTTGACATTCATGTTCGAAATAAATACATCAATCAATCAATCAATCAATCAAAAAAAAGCCGTAGATCCAGTTGTCTGTAAACATTGCTTTGGAAAGTTTTTATGGGGAGTTATTTTCGAGTGACTTTAAAAAACACTGGAAACAGTCCTCAGAGTAAGTTATACTGTCGTTAATAAAACTATAGCAGTGTGTTGGGTTTGTTTCTTTTTTTTTTTTTTTATACAGAGGTCTGGTTAACCTTCTCATCGTACTGTATGAGATAACCCAAGGCAAGGTCCTTTCTTTGCCATCACTGAGCTGTTACTTTTCATAGCGTCTTTGACCCCTTCGCTCTTTGCACTTTTGCTTCTACAGGATGAACATGTGCAGAAAGGGAAAGTTCAGGAAATGTGTTGTAGTCTGTTTAACTCAGTGGTTTTAGTCACCTAAAGTTTTCTATCACATTTCAGAATGACCAGAGTTGTTGTCATGTACTGAACCTTCCAGACTTTCACTGAGTTTGCTTGTGTTACTACCTAACCCCTAGGATTTGGCCATTTCTGTTTTTGTTTTTGTTTTTTTTTCTTCTTTTCCTCGTTTTTCTGTCATGGCTGCCTACCCAGAGGTTTTCTTCTGTCTTCTCGTCTCTGTACAGCATCTTGACCTTAATTTACAGACTGCCTTGACATATTCATGTTTTATGACTAGTGCTATATGAATAAAACAACACTGAAATGAATCAAATCTTCTGGTACTGATTTATTTTTTATCCGCCTGATATATTTTTATTTGAAGCTTCACATCCATACAGTAGTTCATATCCACGTTCATGTGTGTGAATATGTCTCCACAGATTTACAGAATGAATGCTGACCTTTTAAACTGAAATAATTTTTTGAGGAGTGCATCCAATCCAGACTAAAGATGTAAGTAAGTAAATTATCCAGAGCTGCAGCTTTCATATTGATTGTGTCAGTTTGGTTTTTGTTACGCCACCGCTGGATAAGGCTCGCATTTACACTGCAAAAGAAGAATATCTCACTTAGAAAAACTGACTTGAATTTGGAATATTTATATTTAAAGATCATTTTTTAGATTTATTTACTTATTACCGCCCCCTGAAGAGGAAGCAAGGGGTATTGTGTTTGTTTGTTTGTTTGTTTGTTTGTTTGTTAACACTCTAGCAGCAAAACTGTTGGTTGAATTCATACCAAACTGGGTTTATATATTGCCAATGACCCAGATTAGATATTATTACATTTTGGGAAAAGTAGGTTGAAGTAAAATTTTTATGAATTTTTTACATCTTTTTTTCCCCCATTTACTTGTAATGTGCAAAAATTCAAATGTCTGTAGCAGCAAAACTATAAGTTGAATTCACATCAAATTGGGTTTACAGATTGCCAGCAACCCAAAAGGGGTCTGACTACATTTTGGGAAAAGTAGGTCTAAATTCAAAATTTTTTTTGAATTTATAAAATCTTTTTTTTTTTTTTTTTTTTTTCCCATTTACATATAATGGGCGAAAATTCAAATGTCTGTAGCAGCAAAAGTATTAGTTGGATTTATACCAAATTGGGATTATTGATTGCCAGTGACCAATAATAAATGTTATTACATTTTGGGAAAATTAGGTCTGAGTTCAAATTTTTTTTAATGAATTTTTAAAATCTTTTTTTTTTTCCCCATTTACTTACAATGGGAGAAATTTCAAATGTCTGTAGCAGCAAAACTATTGGTTGAACTCATACCAAACTGGGTTTATATATTGCCAATGACCCAGATTAGATATTATTACATTTTGGGAAAAGTAGAATGAAGTCAAATTTTTATGAATTTTTTTACATCTTTTTTCCCCCCATTTACTTGTAATGTGCAAAAATTCAAATGTCTGTAGCAGCAAAACTATAAGTTGAATTCACATCAAATTGGGTTTACAGATTGCCAGCAACCCAAAAGGGGTCTGACTACATTTTGGGAAAAGTAGGTCTAAGTTCAAAAAATTTTTGAATTTATAAAATCTTTTTTTTTTTTTTTTTCCCATTTACATATAATGGGCGAAAATTCAAATGTCTGTAGCAGCAAAAGTATTAGTTGGATTCATACCAAATTGGGATTACTGATTGCCAGTGACCAATAATAAATGTTATTACATTTTGGGAAAATTAGGTCTGAGTTCAAATTTTTTTTAATGAATTTTTAAAATCTTTTTTTTTTCCCCATTTACTTACAATGGGAGAAATTTCAAATGTCTGTAGCAGCAAAACTATTGGTTGAACTCATACCAAACTGGGTTTATATATTGCCAGTGACCCAGATTAGATGTTATTACATTTTGGGAAAAGTAGGTTGAAGTAAATTTTTATGAATTTTTTACATCTTTTTTCCCCCATTTACTTGTAATGTGCAAAAATTCAAATGTCTGTAGCAGCAAAACTATAAGTTGAATTCACATCAAATTGGGTTTATAGATTGCCAGCAACCCAGAAGGGATCTGATTACATTTTGGGAAAAGTAGGTCTAAGTTTAAAAAAATTTTATGAATTTTTAAAATCTTTTTTTTTCCCCATTTACGTATAATGGGTGAAAATTCAAATGTCTGTAGAAGCAAAACTATTGGTTGGATTCATACCAAACTGGGATCATTGATTACCAGTGATCAATAATAAATGTTATTACATTTTGGGAAAATTAGGTCTGAGTTCAAATTTTTTTTTAATGAATTTTTAAAATCTTTTTTTCCCCATTTACTTACAATGGGAGAAATTTCAAATGTCTGTAGCAGCAAAACTATTGGTTGAACTCATACCAAACTGGGTTTATATATTGCCAATGACCCAGATTAGATATTATTACATTTTGGGAAAAGTAGAATGAAGTCAAATTTTTATGAATTTTTTTTACATCTTTTTTCCCCCCATTTACTTGTAATGTGCAAAAATTCAAATGTCTGTAGCAGCAAAACTATAAGTTGAATTCACATCAAATTGGGTTTACAGATTGCCAGCAACCCAAAAGGGGTCTGACTACATTTTGGGAAAAGTAGGTCTAAGTTCAAAAATTTTTTTGAATTTATAAAATCTTTTTTTTTTTTTTTTCCCATTTACATATAATGGGCGAAAATTCAAATGTCTGTAGCAGCAAAAGTATTAGTTGGATTCATACCAAATTGGGATTATTGATTGCCAGTGACCAATAATAAATGTTATTACATTTTGGGAAAATTAGGTCTGAGTTCAAATTTTTTTTAATGAATTTTTAAAATCTTTTTTTTTTTTCCCATTTACTTACAATGGGAGAAATTTCAAATGTCTGTAGCAGCAAAACTATTGGTTGAACTCATACCAAACTGGGTTTATATATTGCCAGTGACCCAGATTAGATGTTATTACATTTTGGGAAAAGTAGGTTGAAGTAAAATTTTTATGAATTTTTACATCTTTTTTTCCCCCATTTACTTGTAATGTGCAAAAATTCAAATGTCTGTAGCAGCAAAACTATAAGTTGAATTCACATCAAATTGGGTTTATAGATTGCCAGCAACCCAGAAGGGATCTGATTACATTTTGGGAAAAGTAGGTCTAAGTTTAAAAAAATTTTATGAATTTTTAAAATCTTTTTTTTTCCCCATTTACGTATAATGGGTGAAAATTCAAATGTCTGTAGAAGCAAAACTATTGGTTGGATTCATACCAAACTGGGATCATTGATTACCAGTGATCAATAATAAATGTTATTACATTTTGGGAAAATTAGGTCTGAGTTCAAATTTTTTTTAATGAATTTTTAAAATCTTTTTTTCCCCATTTACTTACAATGGGAGAAATTTCAAATGTCTGTAGCAGCAAAACTATTGGTTGAACTCATACCAAACTGGGTTTATATATTGCCAATGACCCAGATTAGATATTATTACATTTTGGGAAAAGTAGAATGAAGTCAAATTTTTATGAATTTTTTTACATCTTTTTTCCCCCCATTTACTTGTAATGTGCAAAAATTCAAATGTCTGTAGCAGCAAAACTATAAGTTGAATTCACATCAAATTGGGTTTAAAGATTGCCAGCAACCCAAAAGGGGTCTGACTACATTTTGGGAAAAGTAGGTCTAAGTTCAAAATTTTTTTTGAATTTATAAAATCTTTTTTTTTTTTTTTTTTTCCCATTTACATATAATGGGCGAAAATTCAAATGTCTGTAGCAGCAAAAGTATTAGTTGGATTCATACCAAATTGGGATTATTGATTGCCAGTGACCAATAATAAATGTTATTACATTTTGGGAAAATTAGGTCTGAGTTCAAATTTTTTTTAATGAATTTTTAAAATCTTTTTTTTTTTCCCCATTTACTTACAATGGGAGAAATTTCAAATGTCTGTAGCAGCAAAACTATTGGTTGAACTCATACCAAACTGGGTTTATATATTGCCAGTGACCCAGATTAGATGTTATTACATTTTGGGAAAAGTAGGTTGAAGTAAAATTTTTATGAATTTTTTACATCTTTTTTTCCCCCATTTACTTGTAATGTGCAAAAATTCAAATGTCTGTAGCAGCAAAACTATAAGTTGAATTCACATCAAATTGGGTTTATAGATTGCCAGCAACCCAGAAGGGATCTGATTACATTTTGGGAAAAGTAGGTCTAAGTTTAAAAAAATTTTATGAATTTTTAAAATCTTTTTTTTCCCCATTTACGTATAATGGGTGAAAATTCAAATGTCTGTAGAAGCAAAACTATTGGTTGGATTCATACCAAACTGGGATCATTGATTACCAGTGATCAATAATAAATGTTATTACATTTTGGGAAAATTAGGTCTGAGTTCAAATTTTTTTTAATGAATTTTTAAAATCTTTTTTTTCCCCATTTACGTACAATGGGAGAAATTTCAAATGTCTGTAGCAGCAAAACTATTGGTTGGATTCATACCAGAATGGATTTATAGATTGCCAGTGACCCTGAATAGATGCTACATTTTGGGAAAAGTAGGTAAAAGTAAAAAATTTGTATGAATTTTTAACAATTTTTTTTTCTCCCATTTATTTATAATGGGTGAAATTTCACATGTCTATAAAAACAGAAATTTTCTTTTAATTTACTTCAAACTTGACACATATATAGAGGCAATTGATATGATGACATGAGCTGGATCGATGCCAAAATAAGCTACAATACACGCGAGAGGCGGGATTGTGCCTGGCACTACTTGTTTTACTTGAAATAAGACATTTAACCCAATAATGATCTTAATTTTCTTATTTTTGTACAGGCCTTTTTTGCAGTGCAGGGTGTACTCAGTTGCTTTATCCTTCATCTTATGCAAAATTATCTTTGCTTTTACACTCAACAAAGAGAAAAAGAAAAAAAAAAAGTGACAACTGATGAGGGCATATACTAAAAGTAGTGCTAACAAATAGTAAAATGTTTGATCAGTTCATTAAAAGAAGTGCGTGAAATGTGCTGATCATCCAAATACATGGATATATGTTGAGTTTATGCACAGAAACAGATATATGATTCCCTTTTTGATGAGATATTCAGACACCGCAGACCCTCTTTTCCTTAGATATATATATTCATCACACTGAATAATTCCACTATTTCTGAAAACACTCAAAGAAACATACATGCATGAGATTCCTCGACCTTTAAAACCCACTCCCAGCATGTGGATTCATGTTTTTATCATCAGTTTGTTTTGAAGTGTCAGTGTCATGTCAGTACTGTCAGTCCCATTATCAGACTGAGTTATGCTCTCAATTCCAGATCGTCTTCCACATCAGTAAGAAATGTATCATGTTGATAGATATTGTCAGGCAGCATGTGTGTGATTTTTTTTATTTATTTATTTATTCATTTTCAGAGCAGTAGCTACCTTCATTTCTGATAAAATGAAAAAAATATCCAAAACTGTCCTGTGTCCCAATGATCAAGAATCCTTTAAATAAATAAATAAAGGCAGAATCCACATCTACTGTAGATCTCATCTTCAAACAAAACTGAGATGAGGTTCAGACCCAAAAATGCGAAGTGAAAAAACAAACAACAGACATTTACAGATCTACAAACAGGCCAGAATAAATACACCTTTTATCCCACTGTTGCAACACAAATGCAAAAGTACAAATGACCGTTACTGCGAACTAATTAAAATAAGTTTGAAGCAGTGCCCTGGTCACATCTTATGTTAAAAAAAAAAAAAAGATAAAATTATAGATTCATTCCATATTCTGCAGGCAACGTCTATTATAATCATTTTTCTGCAGAGATTATTGCCACAAGGCTGCAGTTGATGTAACCTATTATTTGAGAGTGAATAATTTAGTTATACTGTGTATGACTCGGCTGCTAAATTATTAAATATGAGCATTAAAGAGATTTCATGGGTTTGACATAGACATAAATCCATATGGTGAAAAGGTTAATGCTCCTGATTAAGGTTTCTATTGGTAATAGAAGGTTTTTGGATTAGAGTGAGTTTTTTCTGTCTCTAAAGTATTAAATATTACCAGACATGTCAGAGTAATATTTCCTGTAGTGTATTAGGTCTATATTTTCTGTGCCAGTAAAATCTGTATATATAAATGAACAACAGCCTGTCCAGTTAATGTAACCAGTCTATACTTTATTAAATGCATTAATTTTAATTTAATATCTTAATTTTAAGGAATACAAATAGCAGATTCTCTTTTATACTTCATGTGTCACCCTGTCTTTCTGCACTTTTTTTGTATTTTGCGGCTGTAAACACTGTAATTTCCCTAGAGTGGGATCAATAAAATCTTTTCTTACACTGCAAAAAAAGGCCTGTACAAAAATAAGATAATTAAACACATTATTCCATTAAAATGTCTTATTTCAAGTGAAATTATCTGCCAGTGCAGTAAGAAAATTCCACTTTTCGAGTTTTCTTAAAATAAGAAAATATTGTCTAAGGATTATAAATGCTGATATTCTTATTTTAAGTGGAATTTACTTGTTTCATGTCTTGATAGTCTGATTTTTATCTATCTATCTATCTATTAGAGGTCGACTGATATTTGAGGCTGATTTTTTTCTAAAGCACACTGACCTTAAAAGTCAGTTGAAACACTCTGATAATTAAGATTTTTACAGCAATATAAGTGAAATTATTATTAAGTACACACATAGTACTGTTTTAACATTTATTGAACTTCAAGTGCTGCCCACACAGGTGCCTGATCAAATATATATTTTTTTTACTACTGATCAAATATCGGCTTTCAAAATTAAAAAATGAAGGCCAATATTGAAAAATATCTATATAGCGGCCAGTCGATATGTTGGTCTACCTCTAATCTATCTATCTATCTATCTATCTATCTATCTATCTATCTATCTATCTATCTATCTATCTATCTATCTATCTATCTATCGTTCTATCGTTCTATCGTTCTATCATTCTATCGTTCGCTCTATCTATTGTTCTATAGTTCTATCGTTCTGTTGTTCTGTCGTTCTGTTGTTCTATCTATCTATCTATCTATCTATCTATCTATCTATCTATCTATCTATCTATCTATCTATCTATCTATCTATCTATCTATCTATCTATCTATCTATCGTTCTATCTATTGTTCTATCTATCGTTCTATCTATCGCTCTATCTATTGTTCTACCGTTCTATCGTTCTGTTGTTCTGTCTATCTATCTATCTATCTATCTTTCTATCGTTCTATCGTTCTATCGTTCGCTCTATCTATTGTTCTACCGTTCTATCGTTCTGTTGTTCTGTCTATCTATCTATCTATCTATCTATCTATCTATCTATCTATCTATCTATCTATCTATCTATCGTTCTATCGTTCTATCGTTCTATCGTTCGCTCTATCTATTGTTCTATAGTTCTATCGTTCTGTTGTTCTGTCGTTCTGTTGTTCTATCTATCTATCTATCTATCTATCTATCTATCTATCTATCTATCTATCTATCGTTCTATCGTTCTATCGTTCTATCTATCGTTCTATCTATCGTTCTATCGTTCTATCGCTCTATCTATTGTTCTACCGTTCTATCGTTCTGTTGTTCTGTCTATCTATCTATCTATCTATCTATCTATCTATCTATCTATCTATCTATCTATCTATCTATATTGCCAAAAGTATTCGCTCACCTGGCTTGACTCGCATATGAATTTAAGTGACATCCCATTCTTAATCCATAGGGTTTAATATGACATTGATCCACCCTTTGCAGCTACAGTATATATAACAAAGAACCGAGAGATACCAAGGGCTGAAAGAGGAGATAGACAAAATGTGGGGTGTGAAGACAACAGTGGTACCAGTAGTGATCGGGGCAGTAGGGGCAGTGTGTGTTATTGTTAAGAAACAGATAAAACTGTTGTGAAAATCTTGACTTTTTTTATCTGGATGAACGATGCTCAATTAACTATTAAAGATGGCACATATTAAAGAAAATATAGGGTTTTAGGGTTTCATACGGTGGCCCAGAGGTGCAACAGGCCAAAAAATTATCCACTAGATGAAAAAAATTATCTACTACAAGAAAAAAAAAGAGAACAGCCTAAAAAAAATTATCCACTAGATGAAAAAAATTATCTACTACAAGAAAAAAAAGAGAACAGCCCAAAAAAATTATCCAGTATAAGAAAAAAAAAGAGAACAGCCTAAAAAAATTATCCACTAGATGAAAAAAATTATCTACTACAAGAAAAAAAAGAGAACAGCCCAAAATAATTATCCACTATAAGAAAAAAAAGAGAACAGCCTAAAAAAATTATCCACTAGATGAAAAAAATTATCTACTACAAGAAAAAAAAAAAGAGAACAGCCTAAAAAAATTATCCACTAGATGAAAAAAATGATCTACTTCAAGAAAAAAAAGAGAACAGCCTAAAAAAATTATCCACTATAAGAAAAAAAAGAGAACAGCCTAAAAAAAATTATCCACTACATGAAAAAAATTATCTACTACAAGAAAAAAAAAGAGAACAGCCTAAAAAAATTATCCACTAGATGAAAAAAATTATCTACTACAAGAAAAAAAAGAGAACAGCCCAAAAAAAATTATCCACTGTAAGAAAAACAAAGAGAACAGCCTAAAATAAATTATCCACTAGATGAAAAAAAAATCCCCTATAAGAAAAAAAAGAGACCAGCCAAAAAAATTATCCACTTAAAGAAAAAAAAAAAGAGAACAGGCAAAAAAAATTATCTACTAGCCCAAAAAATTATTCACTATAAGAAAAAAAAAAAAAAACAGGTGAAAAAATTTATCTACTATGAGAAAAAAAAGAGAGCAGCCCAAAAAAATATCCACTATAAGAAAAAAAAAACATCATCCACCTTTTCAATTACGGGGGCGCTGTTTACCCGAAAGGTGTCTTGCTTTAAAATTAAGACCACCACAAAAAATAAAAGGATAGGCTGAAAAATTTTAAGGCTTTCGGCTAATGTGGCTAATGCTAAGGAAGTACCCCACCGGAAGTGGAGGTCGTGCGCTAAAAAATAAAGTTATTTTAAAATATAGATATTTCCATTAATATAGTTTGCAAAGCAGTTAAATGATTAAATACGGTTCCAGTGTCTGCTCAAGGTTAGGCATGGGCGTTAAATGGTTAAGGTTAGGGTTAGGGTATGGTTGGGGTTAGTTTTCAGTGGTAAATGGCCCTTGTGTGCACTGTGTGAAGGTTCGTTGCTAAGCTAATGCTAACGCGAAAAGTTGACGGCAACTTTGTGTTATTTTATTTTGAGAGGAGGAGAAGAGGAGCTTCCTGTGGAGCTCCACTATCATGGCATTGCCCATTTGTTTGCAGGTAGACCTCTCCTCCTCAACTCAAACGGAGTGTCTTCACTAACACTAGATCAAGAAGGACATTTTGTGGAGATAAAGATGTGTGCCGTGGTACCGCAGTGCCTCAGCACCTGGCAACGAGCTGAGCTGTGGTACCGAGCCATGGTACGCGGTGCCGTGCTGGGGTACCTGGCACCGAGCCGTGGTACCGCGGTACGTCGCGGTACCAGCCGAGGTGCCACGGCACCAGGTGTCGGTGCCGCAATATGCTCTTGCTGTCTCTCAACAAATGGTCGATGCCATGATAGTGGAGCTCCACAGGAAGCTCCTCTTCTCCTCCTCTCAAAATAAAATAATTTTAGAACTTCTTGTAGCGAATATTCATCAAAAATGATATTGAATGTCAGGCAGTTGAACAATTCAACACCGTAATCACACAATTGTTTACTCGCACTGGTAGTTCACACAGTTGCCGTCAACTTTTCGCGTTAGCATTAGCTTAGCAACGAACCTTCACACAGTGCACACAAGGGCCATTTACCACTGAAAACTAACCCCAACCATACCCTAACCCTAACCTTAACCATTTAACGCCCATGCCTAACCTTGAGCAGACACTGGAACCGTATTTAATCATTTAACTGCTTTGCAAACTATATTAATGGAAATATCTATATTTTAAAATAACTTTATTTTTTAGCGCACAACCTCCACTTCCGGTGGGGTACTTCCTTAGCATTAGCCACATTAGCCGAAAGCCTTAAAATTTTTCAGCCTATCCTTTTATTTTTTGTGGTGGCCTTAATTTTAAAGCAAGACACCTTTCGGGAAAACAGCGCCCCCGTAATTGAAAAGGTGGATGATGTTTTTTTTTTTCTTATAGTGGATATTTTTTTGGGCTGCTCTCTTTTTTTTCTCATAGTAGATAATTTTTTTCACCTGTTCTTTTTTTTTTTTTTTCTTATAGTGAATAATTTTTTGGGCTAGTAGATAATTTTTTTTGCCTGTTCTCTTTTTTTTTCTTTTAGTGGATAATTTTTTTGGCTGGTCTCTTTTCTTTCTTATAGGGGATTTTTTTTTTTTCATCTAGTGGATAATTTTTGGGGGGCTGTTCTCTTTTTTTTCTTATAGTGGATAATTTCTTTAGGCTGTTCTCTTTTTTTCTTGCAGTAGATAATTTTTTTGTCTAGTGGATAATTTTTTTAGGCTGTTCTCTTTTTTTTTTTTTCCTTATAGTGGATAATTTTTTTGGGCTGTTTTTCTCTTTTTTTTTTTCTTGTAGTAGATAATTTTTTTCATCTCGTGGATAATTTTTTTTAGGCTGTTCTCTTTTTTTTTCTTGTAGTAGATAATTTTTTTCATCTCGTGGATAATTTTTTTAGGCTGTTCTCTTTTTTTTCTTGTAGTAGATAATTTTTTTCGTCTAGTGGATAATTTTTTGGCCTGTTGCACCTCTGGGCCACCGTAGTTTCAGCTGAAATTAATGCATTTAAAAGAACAAACATACAGCTCAGATATGGTGACTGAATTGAAAACTACATGATTCAGGAAGTTTGACAGCATTAAAGCATCTCCTCCTATTAGTTCAGTGTTTCTTCCTTTAATTCATCACTTGTCCGTATCTGTCTTTAAAGCTGATTTTTCATATAGGCTTATATTACACCTGAAGGACATACTTGCCACCTTTTATCCTTCAACTCACAGATCCACTTCAGTTACATTTACATACATCTATGAGAATCTGAATCATCCAGGCGATGGGATATCTTGAGACAGCGACAATTGGATAAGATGTTACTTAAGGACAGAAATAAAGATAGTTTGTCCTCCCATTTAATGTATATGCAAGTCCCACTTATCAGAATATTTCTCCATATGTTAGCAGTATGAACAGTCTTGGGACACACTTACAGCGAAGTCATTTAGGTTACCTAATAAAAGACTCATACATTTGCATATCATTTTAATTCTCCCTGGGTGAAGAACTACATATCATTTCAATGGTAGCGCTTTGCACCATGGGTACCTCTATAAAGGGTTTAGAATTAGGTTCTAAAAACTTTATGAAGAACATAGAACAGTTTTCATGTATTGATTCAGGATCCTTATTTGATAGCGGTGATGCTGTGACATCACAGATCATAGCAGTTGCTTACTTTATCTTGTCCCTTTTTGAGTCCTTACACTGCAAAAATCCAAATCTTACCAAGTGTGTTTTTCTCATTTCTAATCAAAATATCTAATCACACTTAAAATAAGACATAATCACCTAAAGAGTGACTTTTCAGTGAGATATAAGAACTTATTTTTAGACAATAGATCTTGAAAATCTTATTTCAAGAAATCTTACCAAGATAATTTTCACTTGTTCCATTGGCAGACTTTTTTTTTTTTTTTTTTTCTTAATTCAAGATTTTTGTTTTAGTTTTTTTGCTTTGTTTTTTTTTTTTTTTTTTTGCTTCATTCAAGATTTTTTTTTCTTAATTCAAGTTTTTTTTTCTTAATTCAAGATTTTATTTATTTAGTTATTTATTTATTTTGCTTAATTCAAGATTTTTTTTCTCAATTCAAGGTTTTTTTTCTTAATTCAAGATTTATTTATTTATTTATTTATTTGGCTTAATTCAAGCAAAAAAATCTGCCAATGGAACAAATGAAAATTACCTTGGTAAGATTTCTTGAAATACGATATTCCAGGTCTATTGTCTAAAAATAAATCCTTATATCTCACTGAAAATTTACTCTTTAAGTGATTATGTCTTATTTTAAGTGTGATGAGATACTCTGACTATGAGAAAAATACACTTGGTAAGTTTTTGATTTTTACAGTGCAAGTTTAACATTTACTGTATTATAACCATTTAGAAATGACAAAAGGGAACCTTATTTTAAAGAGTAAAGAACACCAGTTACTAATACAGGGCACTCAAGTCTCATGCACTGGGAGTGAGACACATGCATTTAACCCGTTCATGCGCTCACATGCCACAGATTGTATTTCTCATGCAGAGAAATTACCAGGATAACGCCCACCAAGTTGAGCAGCTATTTTTCGTAACAGTGGAACAGGTAAGAATCAAGTGGGTTCCCGCAGAGATCAGAAGGAGCCTGGCACGCACCAACTAATCAAATAAAAAGAATATAGCCACCGAACAGCCGATCAAAATAGCATTGCTGTATCTGGGTAAGATTTAAATATTCCCACTACAACAACGTTACAGAGGAGAACAGCTGTCACGTTGATCTCGCTGAAATACAATAAACAACACTAACATTATCTCCCTCACACACACCTGCACTAAGAAATGCCAAATTAAATAAATATTTTTATTTGCATGATTTTATGTGTCATTTATCAGATCAGAGCCCCGTTCCCACTCCAACCAAACCCCCACCCCAGCCGCCAAAATCTCACTCAGAAAAGGAGGCACGATTTTTAAGTGTAAAATAGGAAAATTATTGTAAAATATATTAACATCAGGAGAAACATTGACTGATTTCATGTGTTTTGAGCAAGAAAACCCATTTTCTCTATTAATCCTGTGTTCATCTGTGCATATATTTGTGAGAAAAAGAGTCTTGGAACTGTTTTCACAACCACTACCACGCTTGTTGCTGTTTAGAGACTGGGCAACGCGGTGGCGAAGTGGTTAGCACTTTCCCCTGTCATTAAAAACAGGTACATATTGGTTAATTGTGCTGTTGGTGCTCCTGGTACACGGTGCTGGTGAAGATCTGGAGTTGGTTCCCAAAATGTATGTGCTAATGCTAATGCTAGGTAGTGTGTGTGTGCATTAGGATGGGCAACATGCAGAGACTAAATTTCCCTATGGGGATAATAAAGTGATTTGACCTTTGACCTTTAGAGTGTAAAACACTGATAGCAACGTTATCAGCATGAAACACTGTTGCCAGTGTTTTATATCATTCATAAGGTATTAAACCCTTTCTTCGCTCTTAATATAAGACACATCCACCATTACACAAGCCATAAAAGCGAACATGTTCATGTGTTAACCACTAGCCCACTAGCATGCTAAAATTGTGAGTGTTTATTAAATATTTTTTATAAGTGCTGTGCTGATGATGCTGATGATAGTTGGATGGTAGTAACTTAGAAATTTTAGATGAAAATGATTGATTTAAACACCATCTTTCAGGTGAGACACATGAACATCAGTGATTAACAGAAAAGGAGATGTATAACTTTAATGCACTTGAGCCGATGTATTAATAAATATGGAAATCAACAAGGTCAGAAGTTTGCCAAGTCAACTTTTTAACTGATTGTGTACTGATCTGTGTATGTGTATGACAGCTAAATGAGCTATTTAGTAAGAAATAGACCTCTATCGTCCTGTTTTATAATTTCTTGTAACAGCTTATTAATGATCTATTCTTGTATCTTAGTCTATCATTTTGCTTTTTATTCTTCTGTACAACACTGGTACTAATTGTACAGCTGTTTTATGTCTTTAATCTATACTTGTATTTTATTCTTCTATTTTGTTTTTTCTCCTGTAAGTCACTTTGGAAAAAAGCATCTGCCAAATGCATAAATGTAAATGATTTATAAATCCCTTATCTATATAATAAAAGCCAAGAGGCCTCTGTGTGCATGTGTGTGTGTCCGGGGATTCACACAAAATCCGAAAAGAGCTGACTACTGCAGTTTGTCAAACTTATGTATCTTTGGTTAAGGAACAGACTAGTGAAAAGTTGATAGGACCAATATTTTTGGGAGATATTAGCAATTTTGGAGTACAATAGCCTTACAATCACATTGCTATGACCAAAAATCTATGGTGGTGACTGCTGGACAAATGCAATACAGCACACAGAAATACACAACACCATAAAAACTACCATATCTAGAACCTGTAGATCCGCACGGGTCAACGCGCTTCTAAGACCCTTATTTTAAACAGTGGCGGCATCAGGATTTTAAAAGTGGGGGGGGCAACTGGAGGGCAAAGAAAATGTTGGGGGAGGGGGGGGACAAAAAAATTGTGCGCATAGAGCGAAATTATCGTTTTGCACTTTAGCGGCTGAAATATATATATATATAAAATGCATAGCCTATCCATTACACTTAATATAGAGGGTTATTTTAGGTAAAATCAGGTAATACTTAATATATTCAAGGTATTTGTTAAAAACTACAGCATGAAAAACTCAGACTTTCTGTTCTGATTATTTAATAGGTACAATCTACTTTCACATATTTCTCTAAACACATCAGAAAAACATGCAGCAAACAAACAGCAATGCCAATGTATGCAAGTTAATAAATGTTGAAAACAAAATAAAACTAATAGCCTAACCAACTAATCAAACAAAACGTATGTATACACTGGCTTCCACTATATGCACATGTGTATGATCACTGACAACATCTGTAGACTTAGGTACACTAACTTGTATTTTAAGTGGATCAAAATGTGTTATGGACGCTTTCATTGACGGATTTTTCACATTTCTTTGTTGCCTGAATTTTCCCAAAGATTTGCCCAAATCTGGGTGGGGGGGCAAGTGGGGGGGAGGAGGTTTTGACTGGGGGGTATTTGCCCTGCCCCCCCCCCCCATGCCCCCCTTTGGTGCTGCCACTGATTTTAAAAAGGTACCACAATACTAAGCTAACCTTTGCATTTATTTAGCCAGCCTGCATCTTCATGAAATCTTATTTATGTCTCATTTTAAGGCGTGTTGGCGTAGTTTGACACACATAACGGTACAATGTCAAAAAGGGGCAAGCAAAGATAACATGATGCAAAACTCAATTTGTGCTCATCGTATACAGATCAATAAATAAAAGATGTGATAAAGAGATTGATTTTCAGAGTTCAATTTTGGTCGCAGTGCAGCAGAGATAAAGGAATTGCAACCCTTGAGTGACTGAATTTGCCTCTGAATCAGTTCAGATGAATAAAGACACCTTTTCCTGTGGGTTTTGTGGTGGTTTAATAAACGCTTCACTGCTACGAAAACAAAATTGCAGAGGCAGTGTCAGCAGTGACATAAAGATAAAAGACTGTTTTTGAACTTTTTATGCATCCAGCAAAACAAGAAATATATATATTCTTTTTTTTTTGGTTATTTATTTATCTTTGTCTTTCTAAATCAACCGACAGTTAATCACGGTTGGACTTAAGGTCTTTTTTGTGTTAAGCAGAAACTGTCAGAAATAAGAGTCAAACAGCAACCGTGGTTCTTCTGTGCAAAGCATTTCTTATGTTTGTCAGGCTTCATTAATCTCTCCATTCAACTGCATCCAATGCAGTCCTTGAAAATACTTTCCTCTTTCACAACTGGTCCTTGGAGGCATTCTGAGAAACATAGTAGGATAGGAGAGGAGAGAGAAACCTGAGAGAAGGAGGAGGTTCTGACATAAAAAAAAAAAAAAGAAGAAGATTGATTTTCCCATCATGACTTGAAATAGCATATTTATTGATTGTTTATAGTGAGAGGGAGGGGTGAAGGGTGAAGGTCGCTAAGAAATGGTGTGATATGGCTGAAGGCGAGTCTTTTCTCAGAGCTTATTCAGGTCAGCACAGGTCTACTGACAGGTAATGATAAAAGGATGCATCATAACAAAACTAATCTCATCATCTTTGTATTTAGCAGATCGGTATTCGCCAGTAGACTGTTAGCCTCAAAACAGAAAAGAAACTCTTAATCATTCGTGGCAGAAAAGCAATTGTTGCTTGTTGCACTTTTGACCCTACCCAACAGCAATGTCACATTTCACTGCTACATCCGATTTGAGGTGTGAAAATGTATTTTTGGGTACGGAGAGTAGCAGGAATTTTGGCATGTGTGTCATTACTCAAAGTCAACTGTGAAGGCTCAGTCACAACAGCATATAAAAAGGCCAAATCATTTGATTTTCAAGGGTTTTCCATGAGCTCAGCTTTGCAAATCTGCTGATAACAAATTTGGCAACACTCAGCGAGCACAGACCTAATCAAATGAAACACACTTTTATTTAACTCTGCTCGAATGAAGTTTGCAGGCAGATGGAAGAGAGGAAGTGAAAATACTAAATAGTCAACACCTGGATTAACTAAGCAAATAAATAAGAGCCTTCTATTGGATCATTACTGCACCCATTAAAATGCATCAGCTGCAACTGTCAGTTTGTAGAGAGCACAAAGATTGGTGTTTCAATGGAGGAAGGTCACATGGTCTGATGAGTCCACATTCACCCTGTTCTATGATGTGATTACCCATCATGCCCAGTGCCTAGAGTACATCCTGTGGAGGTAGTGTTATGATCTGGGGTTGATTCAGTTGGATTGGATTGGATTGACAAATAAATTTCTTCTGTACAAGTGTGTGACTTTTCATGTATTTTATCTTCTCATATTTTTAGATACTATTTGTCTTGTTACTGTGTATCTGTCTTAGCAATTTGAGTATATTTTATCATTTATATATAAATATATATATATATATATATATATATACATATATATATATATATATATATATATATATTTATCTCTCTCTCTCTCTCTCTATATATATATATATATATATATATATATATATATATATATATATATTTTTTTTTTTTTTTTTTTTTTTTTTTTTTTATTCTATTTTGTATTTTTAGCTATATACTGACTGGTACAGCACTTTGGACACTTTGCATTGTTGGAAATGTGCTATAGAAACAAACCTGGACTGGATTGGATTTAGACTTAGATTAGATTTAGATTAAATTAAAATATATTACATTACAATAGAGTTAGACTTAGATTTAGATTTGGATTATATTAGATTAGATTAAGATTAGATTTAGATTAGATTAAAATAGATTACATTACAATATATTTAGATTTAGATTAGATTAAATGAGATTATATTAAGATTAGATTTATATTAGATTAAAATAGATTACATTTCATTATATTATGTTTAGATTTAGATTAGATTAGATTTAGATTTAGATTAGGTTTAGATTAGATTAAAATAGATTAGATTACACTACATTACATTACATTTAGATTAGATTTAGATTAGATTAAAATAAATTACATTACATTACATTATGTTTAGACTTAGATTATATTATATCATATTTAGACTTATATTAGGTTTAGATTAGATTAAGATTAGATTTATATTAGATTAAAATAGATTACATTTCATCTCATTATGTTAAGACTTAGATTAGATTAGATTAGATTTAGATTAGATTAAACTAGATGAGATTACACTATATTACATTACATTTAGATTTAGATTAGATTAAAATCGATTACATTACACTACACTACATTTAGACTTAGATTTAGACTAGATTAGGTTAGATTCGATTCGATTGAATAGGATTATATAGAATTTTACTGATTAAAAAAACACTGTTACACTCCAAATTTCTAGTAACAAAAGAACACAGACGGTAAAATGACAGTAAAACACTAACAGTAGTGACATAAACACTATCAGCAGTGTCATGTATCCATACATTTTATGCAAATCTGTCATTTTTGGGGAATTATTGAAAATGTACCTGTGCTGTGTTTTATGTGTGAGAATTTATTCTGTTATTTACTGCACATTAATTTTTTTATGTAAAGATTACTAGATCTATGAATAATACATGATGGCCTTTTATGGAGAGTGAACATAATTACTTTCTGCATTATGTAACTGTCCAGTGTTAATGATATAACAGTATTGATCCATGTGCTAATTCATATGATAACACTTTCTGATCAAACTAACCACTGTCAGCTGATTATTTTTGATAAAAGATGTGTATAGGTTACATAGATGACAGAATAAATGTGAACTGGTATTTAGCTTCTAGGCTTTGCAAAACAAATTTCCAAAAAATTGCTGTTCAAAGGACATTTGCATAGTGAAATGATTGAAATGATATTGGTTTCTCTGATGAAGCTGAATTAATGCTGCTCCTTCAGTTCCAGCAGCTCCAAAAGTTTCTGTCAGTGATTGACACTGAATGAATTGCAAAAAGTCTTTAATGCCAAAATATTTATATATATATATGAAAATAAAATAAAAATGGATTTCAAATATCCCAAAGCAACAGAAGACAATCTCTATAATCCCAGAATCATTTCACAGAGCTGAAACTGCCATTTGAAGTACCTTATATACCTCACACCCCAGTTTAAAGAGGAGAAAGCCTGATTTCTCTTTTCATTCCTGAGCCACATCTGTGCATGAGTACAGACAAAACCTCAAAAGCATACACTTCTGTAGTATTTCTAGTCATTTAATATTTCAAATCAAGAAATAAGATGCAGATTCAAGTAAAAATTACCTTGTTATTTAATCCATACAGAGCCAGTCCTACCTTTGAGGCAGTCCCCAAATATTTTTTTTCTCAATATTTCACCTTTCTTAAGTGATTTATCCCCATTTATTGTAATATTATCCTCTTTATTTTAAGTTTTTTCAGTGTAAATCATATATTTTTCCTATATTTAATTTGGTGATTGTGTAGATGTTCATAAAAACTCAGAGTAAATTCAAAGGTAAATACATCCAAACAGAAAAAAATTAGGAAAAAAATGACTTTTTCAGCAAAAATATCATTAACTAAACATAAAAATAAGTGTCTCCATACACTGTCATTGACCCAACTCCATGGGTTTTACTGGTGAATCAATGTTGTAGAAGATGACAGTGTTTCCACAGTAACTACGGAGCATCTGAGCGTCCAAATGGGTCATATGAGATGACCATGAAAAGATGATAAACTGTATTTTACTCAAAGTATTTGTATGTTTTGACAGGATAAGTGGATCAACAGGTATTAAACATTTTAGATCAGTAGATGGTTTTGGTTGATGGTGGGTCTTTGGGTCTTTATGGTTTAATGGATGGATGTGAACTTTGGGTTCAATCTTTATGGTGTCCTGCAGTTGAACCACAATGATACTAATAATTGAATTTAGCGTTAAAGTTAACACGTCCCAATATACATGATTTTTGGGCAAGTATTTGTATCCTTGGGATGAATGTTAACCCATAAACACCCAAACAGTAACTGGCGACCAAATCATCTACTGATCTAAAATATTTAATAACTTCTGATCAACTAATCCTATCAAAACATGTAAATAATTAATGTAAAATGCAGTTTGTCATCGCTTCATGGTCATCAGATATGACCCATTTGGACGTTCAGAGGTTCCATAGTTACGATGGAAACACCATAATTTTTCTACAACATTGATTCACCAGTAAAACCCATGGAGTTAGATCAATGACAGTGGATGTAGATGCTTATTTTTGTGTTCTTTTATTGATACCTTCACTTAATAAGTCTCTTTTTTCAGTTCTCTTTGTTTTTAAAAATAATAACATTCAACTTTAATCTGAGCATCCATAAACATCTACATGATCAGGAAATTAAACACAGGAAAATACATGATTTTCACTGAAAAAAATGCAAAATACAGAGGATAATAATATAGTAAGGGGTAATAACTCATTTCAGAAAGGTTTAATTTAAAGAACAATTCATCTGGGAACTGCTGACAGAAGTAGCACTGGGTGTTTATGGGTTAAATTAGGATGATTTAGGAAAAGTTTATACAACATACTAAAGGTTAAACTATATCAAAACCAAATAACAAACAACTTTTCCCTCACAGGAGCCTTTATTCAAGCCAAACATATGACCATTATTGGTAAAATCCTGAGTAAATACAATGGTATTATCCTCGATAAATATTAGAGAACAGACAACAATGGCAAACTTTCAGAAATGGCCAGATTATTTCACTACAAAGGCTCAAAAATGAATATAGGATAAAAGCTCTGAGCCAAAAATCAGTGTTTTTTTAATGTAAAATTGTACTAAATTGAAATGTATTGAACATGTAGATATTTGCCATTATTTTGCAGAAGCACAAACAGCAAGGCACTTTGGAAAATTACGCTGAAAACAGGTATTTTGTACCATTGTATAAAATAAAGCAGACAATGTGCTTTCTAAACTGACAAAAATATAAATGTGTGCAAATGCTGTTGATTCTGTCATCAGTGTGACACTGGGTTGATCGGATCGAATTCTCCAGAGCTAGATTCACACACTTTGTCCTTTACTGAAGAGGTTTTCTGTATGTGCACTTTTACTTGAGCATTTACTTTCCATCTTTTTCCTTTAACCCATAAAGACCCAGTGCTTCTGTGGCAGTTTCCAAATGATTGTTTTCTATCCATTTATTCATTCTTAATTGATTAATCACCATTTATTATAATATTATGCTCTGTATTTTGTTTTCAGTATAAATCATGTATTTTCCTATATGTAACTTTCTGATCATGTAGATGTTCATAAAAGCTCAGACTTATTATCTCAGAATTATTCGATCAGAAACAGAGAAAACTGAAGAAAAGGTGACTTTTTCAAGAAAATATATCATCAAGTGTCTCCATTCAAACTCCATGGGTTTTACTGGTGAATCAGTGTTGCAGAAGATGGCACCAAGGGTACCGGTAGGTAAAATCCGACATGGATGTAAATAGGGATGGGAATCGTTAAGAATTTAACGATTCTGATTCCATTATCGATATTGCTTATCGATCCGATTCCTTATCGATTCTCTTATTGATTCTCATTGGGTGAGGGAATAAAAGAGTACCAACGGGTGTGTTTGTTCATGTGTTATTCGGGTGTGTTATTCCTCTATTATACAGCGTGCGTGACAGACAGACAGACTGACAGACAGAGCTAGTGTAAGTGTTTTAGAACTACTGTAGGTCCTAGGGGCCAAACAACGTCCGTCTTATTAACGTCTCTTTCCTCGTTGTTGTCTTTCACCTGAACCTGAACTGATCCAAACTGGACTGTAAAGATGGTGGAGGGTCTTCAGTCTCTTCCTTCCAGGTTCACATCATATTTGTTGTTTTTTTTTAACCTTATATCAGCTGCTATTTCATATTTCGGGTCAATGTGTGCTCCTTCAATATGTCCCTGTGAAACTTGCGTGGATTTAAAGTTCCACATCGAACGACATCTTTCCTTCCTTTTTCTTTTTCTTATACTGTTCCATTTCGGTACAGCTGTGTGCCGAACCGAACAGGTGTGTACCGAAACGGTTCGGTTCGGTACGTGTACCGTTACAGGCCTACCATTTATGATTTTATTGTAAGAAAATATCAAAGTTACATCACAAAAAACAATTGAGCGGTCCTGCTCTTGAAAACCAGTAATACTTATATATTGATTTATAAGTAAAGACAGGTCAGATTAAATACACACGGTCAGAAGATTAGACCATGCAAAATATTACAAGCATGCATAGATTGTTTTTTTAACTAAACACATGCACAGTTTGAACAATATTCCACTGCTCAGCATGTGCTCAAAGGTGCCGGTATCTTCAGGGATCTGATTAACTGGTCCTCTAACTTGTTTCAAATGCATTTTTAACCACATCCATTGATCGTCCAGTCTTAACCTTCGCAGCCAATTACGTGGAACGTATTGTAAAAGTAGCCACGCTTTAAATGTATGGAAGCTGAATCCTTGCTATAGAGGCTCTCACTGGGAGATTGTACTATATACGATTCCACTGCTTGCTTTTATTTGTAATCCAATACTTCCTTAATGGTGCCACAGACGGAATCAAAAGGAGTTGTGAGGTCAAAGAAAGCGAAATGGTTTTATATGGAACGTGATATGGAATTGTGCGGTGATTGGAGAGTTGAGCGTTGAATGTATAACCTCGACTTCAAGGCAAGATTCAGCAGTTGATCTACTGAAGATAGTGGATTCATCCCAGCTACAAGGACCGTTTGTTGCTGACCCATGTGCTTTGACCTTGTGACGTAAATGACTAATTTCTCTCATGGGTGATGAGGGATTTAAAAAAGCAAAGAATAATTGGCATTTCCAAGGTCTAGACTGAAGGCCAGAAGCTGAGGCCGTGGAAGCGTCAGTCTAAAAGGTTAAGTTAGTTTTTAGAAACAGACTTTTTAACCCATAAAAACCCAAGCAGCCACTGACAACCAAAACCATCTACTGATCTAAAATGTTTAAAGGGGTCAGATTTAGGGGTGTAAGAAAATATCGGTTCCACAATATATCGTGATATTTAATTTCATGACACGGTATCAGTATTCTTAGGTATTTATTCAAATGCAGACACAGCATGGGTTCATTTTTGTTTTTCTTTTTTGTTTATATTTCATTAAATATTATGTAACACTGTTTTGTTAAATCACAGCATTTCAAGCATCCTTAAAGCACATTTTACTGTCTGAAATAGGCGCATGTTTGTTCCTTTGTTGGGACTGCACAAAAGTAATGTTATGATGTTGGATGATTCAGGGACTGAACTCTATGCATTCTTTTCACAACTAATAGAATATGAACATTTGAGCGGGATCTTAAACTGTAATATATTTAAAACAAAATTTAAGTTTTAATTTTTTACAGAGGAATATTTTGTGATATAGTATCAGATCCTGTTCTGATTAAATAAAATGTGTTTAGTATTTGTGCATATTTTTGGTGTATTTCAATTTTTGTGGGAAATAATCTTTAAAAAAAAAAAAAGAAACAAAATAAACCAAAAAAATATTGCCTTGTTAACAGTATTGTGATATGTTGCGATATATCGTATCATGATCTTAGTATTGTGATTTGTATCGTATCACCAGATTCTTACCAATACACACCCCTAGTCATATTTTGCTGAACCCACTTTTATTAGTCTTTGGTTCATTTATTTGTGTATTTGTACACTAATAGTTCAAAAAGTTTGAATTGGAACCCTCCAGGTGCTGCAAAGCTATCTTTATATTCATTTTAGCAAAAATCGAGTGCATTTCTACAATCCATTTTAATAATTTGTTGCATCTATAACTAGTTACGTCATGACATTTGCTCATATAAGTCAAGACTTCCAACGAACATTTCTCCGAGTACGACATAATTGTTTATCGGCAGCAGCGGTTGTAGTAAAAACTGAAAATATGTCCAAACTTCAAGACGAGTCCCTAAAATGTTCAATTGTTGGTTGCATTGACAAACAAGTGGCTGAACAGGACAGAGACGCACGGTCAACAACCTGGAGTGGGCGGGGTGTGAAGTGGCTCATTTGCATTTAAAGGGCCAGCGCTCAAAACCACCTTTCTGGTGTCATTACTCAGAAATAGGGTTGAAGATGGACCTGTGGAGTCGAATTAATGAAGACTTCAGACCCAAGCATAGCATTTACAGTTTATGCACGACTAGGAAGATTTTTTTTGTTTCTGTCAGCGGGGTGAGACTGTAGAACAGATTTAATATAGAGTTAAAGCAATGTCCAAGCATGAAAGAATTTAAAAGGAGGTAAAAAGACACAATTTTTCAGAGGTACAGGGATGAGGGAGGTGTTGGGGATCACTGGGTGTTCTAAAGATGTACAAGTATGTGGTAAGTGTGTGTATATGTATGTATAGGTGTATATATGTAGGTGTATATGTGTGTGTATAGATCTGTGTATGAATATGTATTTACATATATGTGTTACTGTATTATGTGTTTATGTAAATCATATTATATTTGTTCATAATAATATAAAGCCAGAAACCTAATTAATTACTAGTAAGTATCTGTCAAATTATGGCATAGTGTGTAGATATGATTAGACTAGGAAGGGTATGATTGTTATGAATTATATAAGGAGAAGGGGTGGGAGTTTATAAGTTGTACTTCTCACTCCTTTTCGAATATGTATTATATGTCTTATGTTTAAGTGTTTTGTTTATTTATTTTCTTCTGTTTGACATTCATGTTCGAAATCAATCAATCAATCAATCAATCAATCAATCAATATGTAGACCACAAGGAAATGTTTGAAAATGCATAATTCCATTTAAAAAAGCAAAATATCACTCATTCAATACCTGTTGATTCAATAATCCTATCAATACATGTAAATAATTAGTGTAAAATACAGTTCTTCATCTTTTCATGGTCATCAGATATGACCCATTTGGATGTTCAGAGGCTCTGTAGTTACCGTGGAAACACCATAATTTTTCTACAACACTGATTCACCAGTAAAACCCATGGAGTCGGATCAGTGACAGTGGATGGACACACTTGTTTTAAGTTAAGTTAATGATAGATGTTTCTTCAGTTTTCTGTGTTTCTAATATAATATCCCTCAACTTTAATCTGAGCTTTAATGAACATCTACATGATCAGTTAATTAAATATAGGAAAACACATGCTTTTTAATATAAAAAATACCTAGGATAATATAATAACAAATGGTGATAAATGACTCAAAAAAGTTAAATATAGAGAAAATTCTGTTTTGGAACTGCCACATAAGTAGCACTGGGTCTTTATGGGTTCATCTGTCTCATAAAAATATGTTTTTAACACTTTTTCATTCATTCCTGTGTTTGTCTACTTCATCCTATTATTTATTAATACTGATCTTTTTCAAAATGTATTATCTTAGCTTTTCAACAATTGGTGCCGACATTATATTTAGAGTTTACTTGCCATTACTGAAGCCACAGTAGGTAGAAATCCACAAATAAGAATAATGGCTAAGACATGGGCCAGCATGAATCATACTCTAATCATCTGGTCTTGTACAAGAAAACAATCCTCCGCAGAAGAATGCAAAGAACAACAAAGAAAAAAAGGAAAAGAGGATCCACGTAACATGGTGACGTCAAGCACAAGAATAGAATTAACAAACCAAAAAAAAAAAAAAAACAGGCTCTCTGTACTCACAGACTATTTTTTCAAACGAGTATCATGTTGAATAATGCGTTTTTATAGAACATTATGGTGTCAGAGTGAAACCGACCTTTAACCTTTTCGATATAAAACATCACTTCATCATTTTATCTTATTATACATGTGTGAAACTTGGTCATAATTAAGACTATGAATTCTCGAGTCATGGTCAAAAGCATTACAATGGCCTCGACCATTGATCTTTGGCCGCAAAAATATAATCAGTGCATCCTTGAGTCCGAATGAACATTTAATTTTAACACATTCTGTCAAACTATTCCTGAGATATTATGTTTATACTGACTGACTGACCAACATTATAGAGTCACATGAATGCACCAACAGAAAAAAAAACCCCAGCAGAATAGATCTTCCTGATGCAGGTTTCTATTTAATGTCCTAAACACTGACATTTTTAATCAGAGTGTGCACAAAACAGTCAACTATTGGACATTATTATTGTCAATAACAGGGTTTTCAAGGTCAAATTCAAGCACTGATAACAGAAAAACCCAAACATCCACCGTCGATCTAAACCATCTGCTGATCTAAACTGTTTAATACACGTTGATCCACTAATTCTATCAATACATGTAAATAATTATTGTAAAATGCAGTTTGTCGTCTTTTCATGGTCATCAGATATGACCCATTTGGACGTTCAGAGGCTCCGTAGTGAACGTGGAAACACCGTCATCTTTTACAACATTAATTCACCAGTAAAACCCATGTAGTTGGATCAATGACAGCGGATGGAGACACTTGGTTTATGTTCAGTTAATGATATACTTTACTGAAAAAGTCAGTTTTTCCTCAGTTTTCTGTTTTTGATATAATAACCCTTAACTTTAACATGAGCCTTTAAGAACATCTACATTATTACTGAATTAGATATCAGAAAATACATGATTTAAACTGAAAAAACACAAAATACAGAAGATAACATTATAATATATGATGATAAATCACTTAAGGAAAGTCACATTTTTTGGGTGAAGTGCCACAAAAGTAACACTGGGTCTTTATGGGTTAAGGGTCATTTTAACCCTTTCATGCACGAATTATGAGAACCTTAATCAATAGTGAAAACTATTAAATAAAAGCATTTTTTTTAACCTTCTGAGACCCAGCAATATATTTTTGTCCTCTGTAGGGGACAAAAATTTGACAGTTTTACTTAAAAAATGCTGTCCATTGTAAAGGACATCCCATTGAAAAAAATAAATAAATACAAATAATTTTTTAAAAAATGTGTCGGGGAAAAAGAAAAAACAAAAGGAAAAAAAACAAACTGTTGTATTATGTAGTTTCCAATCAAGACAATTGTTTAATGGAAAAAAGCAAATAATTTCACTTTCCTGGGTCTCAGGAGGATAATGCTGCTAATCTGATGTTTTCTCACATTTGAACATACTATAATACTAGTTATTACTCACTCAGATAATATGCAAAAGAAAAAAAAACTTTTTTATTGAAAAAAAAAAAAAAAATCTGTTAATTACAGTCTAATAACAATTAGTAATTGATTTAGTTAAAAGAAAGGAAAGTTACAGGAATGTCAGTTTATGGGATGATGCATGAGTGTCCGCTGTGTTGGCTGATATGAAACTAAAACAACAAAACCCATGAATATATAAGAGAACAGCTGGAGAATAACTGTCTGCTGTACTGACCACTATGCATGAAAGGGTTAAAATTTTTCCAGCACAGCATCTTGTTGCTGGGGGAAAACACATAACTACAGGAATACATATAGTCATGATTTTTTTTTTTTTTTTCACTTTTTATCACAGTAATGTACTTTGTATAATGCTATAAACGTCAAAAATCATGTTTCATAATAGCAAAAAGTTTAGAAATGAAAGGAGAACACAAAGTTTTATCCAAAAAAAGGGAAGCCACTAGGCGTTCTTCAGACACACTGGCACAAAAGACAAAGATTAAGATAAAAATGTACCTGGAATCAACCTGAGAAGACCCACTAATTTTCTTTTTTTGACATAAAGTTTAATTTTTCAAAAGGTATCACCTCTCTGTAAGTAGCTTTGGCTTGAAATCTAACCTGGCAGAGTTAATATTCAAAATAAATAGATGAATCACATCACAGAATTCTAATTGTAAGCACTTTCAAGCACTTCAACTGAAACTCAAGCACTGTTCAGACCTTGAAAACACAACACTGAAGATCAAGCATTTTTAAGGATTTCAAGCACCTCAGAACGAACCCTGCAATCAGCTGTTTCATGTTGTTTTCCTCTCTGTGAAGACTTGGGATTGTCCAAACACAAGCACTGGCGAGATTTTCTAAAGCCAGAGAACAAAGCCAAGAGGATGTGCAGAGGTCTTGGCAACACGCTGAAAGATTATTATGGTATTTTTGCCCAGTAAGTACAGAGCCCAGTGCTGTAGCTTTAATTAGCATAGTTTTCAAAGTTTCGTGTGTGATCATTAGTGGCATCTACCCGTGACGACGTGGACTGCAGCTGAATTCCCTTCCCTGCTAAAAAAAAACAAAAAGGTCCTCATTAGAGCCAGTGTTTGGTTTGTTCCATTGACAGTATATAAAGATGGACACTGTGGTGGACAAAGTAAGACCAAACATCTCAATCCCCCTGTGGTGGCTGTAGTTTAGGTCATGAATCTACCTCTTCCATGTTATTTTACAGGATTTGGCAAAAAAAAAAAAAAAAGAAAAAAAAAATACAGTAGAAATCTAATGTTTTAAGTATTGTTTTTTAATGTAAATTTTCACTAAATTGAAATGTATTGAACATATAGATATTTGTCATTATTTTGCAGAAGCATAAACAGCAAGGCACTTCGGAAAATTATATTGGAAAAAGGTATTTTGCAGCATTATATAAAAAAAGCAGACAACGCACTTTATAAACTGACAAAAATTTAAATGTGTGCAAATGCTGCTGATTCTTTCATCTGTAGTCACTTTCTTATTGACTCTCAAATTGTGTGAATATAACTTGCGCATAAAAATTTACCGAATGGAAAAACAACAATTTCGCCAAAACGCTCGTTTTTTTTATTTAAAGTTTTTGCGCGGGCGTGAGGTGGTTTTTCGGGCGTAGCACAAATGGTATATTACGCAAAACTGCAATGGAAAGATTTTTTTTTTACACAACTAGAGTCATATGAATACAAAAAAAAAAACAAAAACAAGGATGTTGACAGACATTACAACAAGCAAAGAAGAAGAGTTTTAAAAGAAACATGGATGCATGGGCACACCAGGAAACCAAATCATTTTTTAATTTAGTACGGGATAGAGGGGTAATATATAATAACTACAAAAGCGTTGAGAGCGCAGACCTCCGCCAAGGCAGATCACCCCCCCCACACACACACACTGATCACCACCAAAATGTAATAATTTGTTCCTTGTGACAGTATCAACATTTCCTGAAAATTTCATCAATATTCATTCATAACTTTTCACATTATCTTGCTAACAGACAGACAAACAAACCCTGATGAAAACATAACCTCCTTAGCAGAGGTAATAATAAATATATCTGTAAATCAACACCATATTTACGTTCATTGCCATGTTTATCGCATGACTTCTTAAACAAATCATCTTATTTGTGATTTAATGGAAAAACCGACATTACGTACATCTGTTTTTTCGACATTTAGTAAATATCGGTAAAGTTTTGCGCAGATGTCCAATGGGAAAGTGACTCGTGTGATACTGTATTGTACTGCAGCTTTAATTAGCATAGTTTTCAAAGTTTACTTGTAATCATTAGTGGCATCTACCCATGAAGACGTGGACTGCAACCAGCTGAATTCCCTTCCAAACGGTGGTTACTACAAAACTAAAAGGTCCTCATTAGAGCCAGTGTTTGGTTTGTCCCTTAGACAGTATATAAAGATGGACCCTGTGGAGGACCAAGTAGGAGTTTTGGTCATAAATCTATCTCTTCCATGTTATTCTATGGGATTTGAAATTTAAAAAAAAAAAAAAAATCTATTAAGTTGTTTCCAAATTGAGTTCAGTCTTTTCAGTGTTTGTGCTGAAGGTGACATCTTTCTCATAAGTCTGTCCAACATGAAGCCATAAGCCAATCAAACAGCGGTGGACATGACGCCCCTGTGACGCTGCTGCGCAACCACCACCACATGAGCAGTTTGACAGTTGCCATGACCACAGGATATTGGCTTCATTGAGAGAAAATTGCATTACTAATGTCTATATATTAGGGCTGTCAAACAATTAAAATTTTTAATCAGATTAATCACAGGGTTGCTGTGGATTAATTTCGATTAATCACAATTAAATATCATTTATTTTTCATCTATATTAATCACGTTTAATTTTGTATGAGCAAACAGACTCAAGAAAGAAGGGACTATATCTGCGCTATTTGTCGGAAGCTGGGCAATGCATTAGCTGAAGTGCTAGCAGAATCACCAACTAACGTACAGGGTGGGGAAGCAAAATTTACAATATTTTGAGGCAGGGATTGAAAGACAGTGTATGACCAATTAGTTTATTGAAAGTCATGAGAATTTATTTGCCACAAGAAAATTGACATAATAGAAAATGTTTTTATTCTATGTGTCCTCCTTCTTTCTCAATAACTGCCTTCACACGCTTCCTGAAACTTGCGCAAGTGTTCCTCAAATATTCGGGTGACAACTTCTCCCATTCTTCTTTAATAGTATCTTCCAGACTTTCTCGTAATAGTTTTGCTCATAGTCATTCTCTTCTTTCCATTATAAACAGTCTTTATGGACACTCAAACTATTTTTGAAATCTCCTTTGGTGTGACGAGTGCATTCAGCAAATCACACACTCTTTGACGTTTGCTTTCCTGATTACTCATGTGGGCAAAAGTTTCTGAAAAGGTATGGATAATAGTGTTAGGTATGATTATGACATAATATATGTTTGGTTTCAAAACAATTGACTTAGTGCCTGCTGAGAAAAAACAACTAAATGTTCATTGTAAATTTTGCTTCCCCACCCTGTATATTAAATCTATATCCAGTTATGGGTTGTGATCTCAATCCAAGTGCATAGTGCACATTTGAAAAAAAGCTTTTAAATGACTTTGTATTGCTTTGAATGCTATCTGAAGCTTGTATTTTGACAGATTTCAGTCTGCAGTAGCTGACTATTACCACGGTAAAGGAAACATCTGATCAAAACATATTTATAGGAAAGATGCAACACAACTACACATGCAGGCTATGTATGAATGTCAATACTAAAGCAGGAAACTCAATGAAAACAACTCAGCAGGTCTCCTTTCAATACAGCCACATCATTTCCAGCAAAATCATCAATATTTACTGAGGAAAACAACAAAAACATACAAACGTTCATAAAATGTATTGTACTAACCAAAACTGCTGCTTACTTTCTAGACAGCCCACGACCAAATCCATTTCCTGTCCTCTGTCGGCCATTGTGGGTTGAAAACAGCCATTAAATCTAAACCAGTATATTTTACTTCATGCAAGTCTGAGCTCATGAAATCGCGCTGTATGTCACGCCAGTTCTTATGGCATTTGGCATGCTATACTTATGCATTTTCAGTGACTTTTTAAGCCAAGATATCAATAAAAGAGCACAAAAATAAGCATCTGCATCCACTGTCATTGATCCATCTCCATGGGCTTTACTGGTGAATCAATGCTGTAGAAGATGACGGCGTTTCCATGGTAACTACAGAGCCTCTGAACGTCCAAATGGGTCATATCTGATGACCATGAAAAGATGATAAACTGTATTTTACACCAGTTATTTACATGTGTTGATAGAATTAATGGTTCAACAGGTATTGAACAGTTTAGATCAGTAGATGGTTTTGGTCACCGGTGGCTGTTTGGGTTTTTATGGGTTAAAAATAAAAAAGATCACACTCATGACGTGGAACACATGTATATGGGCATATTTTTGATAAATGTGTTTGTTCGGTTTGAAATCTATCAAAGTGGATTCCAAGCTTAGACCAGTTGACAACCACTGGTCTATGTTTTGTTTTTTGTTTTTTTCTGTACTTTTTTGTTCAACTTGCAGGAGCTGAAATCCGAGGGAAAACTCCAGAATTTCACAATACACCCCTTGCCTCTGCAGCCCTTGGGTCTCAGTCCAAATCAAAAGACTAAACACAAAGACATATGACCTGACACTGTTTCATGCTGCTGTGGAAAAGACAAGATACTCCTCCAGCAGATCTGGACACTCACATATCCAATCAGTGATTGCTTATGACAGCTGTCAATCATGCATTCAACCCCCTACTGGCCTGAAAACACCAACGATTCTCCAAAACTCTGTATGACAGGGTGTATTTTCCACAGCCTAAGTGGGTAGAATTCATGTTTCCTCTTTGATCACTTGAATTAGAGTATGATGAAAGGTAATTGTGGAATTCTGGCTCAATAACCACCTAAAAATTAACAAGCACCGCAGCCGTGAGGGGAAATGAACTCCTTCAAACATCGTATGTAATTAAAGAAGCGCAAATGTGTTCTGACATCCTGTACAAACATGGACTCATGCAGGCGTTACTGTTTTTTTTGTAGATCTAAGGTAAATAGAAACCCATAATCTTCATTTTCAGGTAACTACACACTAATGAAAACATAATTACCGTACTTTCCGGTCTATAAGCCGCTACTTTTTTCCACACGCTGTGAACCCGCGGCTCAAAAATTGATGCAGCTAATTTATGTTTTCTGGGCTAACGATCGATGTGGCTGTGGAAGAAGGAAATAGAGCTACTGCACATAAACTTGACATCAATGAATTGATAGTGAGACGTTGGAGACGGGATGGGTGTGGCTTATAGTCCGGAAAGTTCGGTACATATATTTTGTCATGGGCTCGGGTTTCACAAGTTTAAAAATGATGGCTCAGTCTCCAAACTATTTTCTGTAATTTTACTTAACACCGCTCCAACCAGAATAAACATGAAAAAATTAGTTACAGTGCAAAAAACAAAAGTATGTACAGGGAAAAACAATCCACACTCACAGGAAGGCCACAGTTCTGGGACCAAACCTTATCTACCTCCATGGAAGAAAAACCCTTATTATACACCCCTTAGCCCCTCCCCTCAATAAAACTGAGGGTTTTAACAAAAAACTTCAAAGCACAGAAAAAAATAATTTACCAAATAATAACATACATTAACAGAAATATTATAGTATCAAAATGCCCTTCATGTGGCCTTTACTTTTAATGTAAATAACACAAAAAACAACATACTTATATAAATATATTATAAATATTAAATAATATATTTGGTTTTACTAAGATTTAATGAGAGTTTATTGACATCAAACCAATCTTTTAGTATAGCAAGCTCCTTTTCAACTGTATCTACAATTTGACTTCAATATTTGCCGGAGCAATAGAGGCTGGTATCATCTGCAAATAAAATACATTTAAGGCTTTTTAGAATCTGACAAACATCACTGTAGGAAACAAATGAATTCAATGTGTTCTCATCTAATTTCAAGCTGGGTACCTGACACCTACCTGACGCAGTGATCCACCAATCACAATTGTTCTTAATCAGTTTGGAGTGAGTCACTGGTAACAACATTGAAAAATGAGCAACGAACAAGAGAAAATCCTTGTAAATGAAGACTTAGTGTCAAAAAGAAAAGCAACGTCTGGAATTATTTTGGCTACAAGAAGGATGATACTGACACACGTGTTCTGTGTCGATAGTGCCTTAATGCACCTGTTGCCACAACGAGAGGAAACACAACTAATTTGTTTGACCATTTACGGCGGCACCACACAGCTATTATATCCTCCTGAGTATTTCTTCATATCACAATATCTAGAGTCAGCCAAAATAATGTATGCACACATCAGGAAAAGAAAAACTTGCATAAAAATTTCAATACCAAATTTATTCCGACATCATGAGATTAATACAAGTTACCTTTGTGCTCAAAGTGGTGGCCTTTGGCTTCCAGACGTTTATGTGTATGACGAACTACTGCTTGATTAACGTTGGCCAAAGCGTCCAATGGGATTTCTGCACATGCATTTTCAATATCTTGTCTTAGGGCCACCAATGTAGTCAGTTTCCTGTGATATACAACATCCTACACAAAATCTGCTGTAATTATTGAAGAAAACTGTTGAATAGTTGAGTCTGTTTGTATGACTGTACTGCCATGAACATTTTGTTGTGTATAATTCAGTTACTGCATTATGTATTTGTTGTGGTTGGATGCTAAAATTAGGAAAATAGTATTGTTTGATTCTTGTATTGAGTTAGTGATAAAGGTGTAAAAGCACTGAGGGGTAGGATTAAATAAGTTTATACTTCTTCCTACTCCTTTTCGACCATGCAAAATTCAGACTTGTATGTGCTCGAAGAAGGATTCTGTTCATTTAAATGTTATTTTGTTTTTGTCTTAATTTGCTTCGTTTTGTTTTATTTTGTTTCTTTGCATGTTCGAAATAAATAAATAAATCCTTTAGGTTCTGTCACAGGTACAAGTCTGCAGGTGGTCCCATGTGTTTCAAACTTATCATCAATCCGTGAAATTGCCAGACGTGAAGGAGGTTCTGAACCAAACCTCCATTGTCTGTGGACTTCAACAACATTCTCAAATTTGAAGTACCACTTTAAAAGAATCTTACATTCCTCAATCGACAACCGTACCACCGCCATGTTGTAGACGTCACTTGTCGATGCTACATTCATGAGGGTAATGCCATCTGTCGGGGAAAACATCGTACAACAGAACCCAGTGTTATCGTAATTTGATCAAACTTCGAAAAAGGTATCTATATGTGCAGAAGTGCTTATACAAATTAAATATTTATCCAAGTTTTTCTTTTCCTGATGTTTGTCTACATTATTTTGGCTGACTCTATATATCGCAGGGTTAAAAAAAATCGGATTGTCAGTTTTTTCCAATATCGTACAGCCCTGGTTAAATCCCTTAATCCAACACACTGAGCTTTTAAAATGCTAAGAGTCACACACAGAAGAGGCTGTTTTCTTATTTTTTTTCATTTTTTTTAGAAGTTGTTACCTTTTCTATAAGCTCAATGCTTTGTCTCCCAATGAAAACTCCCTATTTGTTTCTCCATTATTGCAGTCTGGATTTGGGTTGTGAACTAATCCATTCTACACCTAGGGGAACCATCTGTCCCTCATGTAATAAACCTGTGTGACTTGTTCAGAGCTATAGAATTTAATCTACACCTCACAATCTTTTACATCGAGCTGGTTCACAAGTCTTCTCCAGTCAAGCAAGGACACTACTTAGTGATGGACACAGGATCTAATACAATCAGGCTGTGGTCATGATTCCCTCTGGGACTTGCTTTATTCACTTGTTTTCCTCTGTTTGGACTCCCTGATGTATGTGCATAAGCTCTGCCCTGGGGGGGGCCAGGCATTCAGAGCCCTTCTTGATATTCCACTCGTAAAGAGCCCAGAGGTGTAGAGAAGAGGTGGATTGGTAAGAGGGACGTGATAGTTATTTCATACTATTGGCCATGGATGTTAAAGCTCTAATCTCCCCAAGGTCAGAGGAGGTATTTGTGATGAGGAGGCCGATTCCCTTGTCAACGTCTAGATTTTCATTTGGAGTTCCTCTATTAAATAGAGTGACCACAGCATGCAGCCTAAAGCATCTGAATGGCCTCTGTGGGTTCCTTGCCAGATGATCACTTACCCAGGAAGAGAAATGCAGCTCCTTTTTTTATGTGTGTCCTTGCAACATTGTTTGTGTGTGTGTGTGTGTGTCTATATATATATATATATATATATATATATATATATATATATATATATATATATATATATATATATATATATATATATATATATACAGGGTGGGGAAGCAAAATTTACAATGAACATTTAGTTGTTTTTTCTCAGCAGGCACTACGTCAATTGTTTTGAAACCAAACATATATTGATGTCATAATCATACCTAACACTATTATCCATACCTTTTCAGAAACTTTTGCCCATATGAGTAATCAGGAAAGCAAACGTCAAAGAGTGTGTGATTTGCTGAATGCACTCGTCACACCAAAGGAGATTTCAAAAATAGTTGGAGTGTCCATAAAGACTGTTTATAATGGAAAGAAGAGAATGACTATGAGCAAAACTATTACGAGAAAGTCTGGAAGATACTATTAAAGAAGAATGGGAGAAGTTGTCACCTGAATATTTGAGGAACACTTGCGCAAGTTTCAGGAAGCGTGTGAAGGCAGTTATTGAGAAAGAAGGAGGACACATAGAATAAAAACATTTTCTATTATGTACATTTTCTTGTGGCAAATAAATTCTCATGACTTTCAATAAACTAATTGGTCATACACTGTCTTTCAATCCCTGCCTCAAAATATTGTAAATTTTGCTTCCCCACCCTGTACACTATGTGGACAAAAGTATTGGGACATGTTGAATTCAGGTGTTTCTTTTCTTTTTTTTTTTTGAACTTTTTATTTAGATTTTTGCACAATATAAAACAGAACAAAACATCTGAGACAAGACATAAATAAAAAAATAAATTACACCACATAGTGTTATTATTGTTAGACACATTGCCAAATATCGAAATATTCATATATTTGTATACATATGCACACATCTATATAAATAAATACAAAACACCTCATGTCAGGCCTTATAAGAGCAATTCTCGTCAACAACCCAAAAAGTTTAATTATACAAATAGTCTTCGACCATGTGCCATCTCTGCTTAAAAAGATCCATTTTCATTTGTAATGATGCGGTCATTCTTTCTATAGTGTACACTTGTTTCAGTCTTTGTTTCCATTCTATTACCGTTGGTGATTTGACACTCTTCCAATTTACTGTTACTATTTTTTTAGCAATCAATAGTAAAATATGTACAATATATATCTGCTCTGCATTAAAATCATTGACCGGTATGACTCCAAGTAAATAGAACAAAACATTTGAAGGGAGTTCTCTTTTTACAATTAGGTGTTTCTTTTCTAATGGGTCTGGGATACAAAACAATAATAACAAATGTCATAATATAGTTTTATGCTGTGATAAATATCATTGCATTGGTTAGTTTAGTTTAAACTGTTATCTTTGCTTCCAAAATGCCTCAGAGATGTTTCTTTTTTTTTTTTTTACTTAATTCCCCTCAATATTGCTTTGTTTTTTGTTTTGTTTTTTATCCATGACTATGATTTTAAAAGTTCTACCTCTAAATTTCAAAAACATTTGTCATGCTCTGACTGTAAATAATAATTTTCCACCACAACCAACCATCTACTTTCGTCATATCTCACTTAAGAAGAAAAAGCTCCCATTAAACATTAAGGAAATATTGGTGTTTATTAACTATATGGACAGAAATACTGGGACAAATTATGTCTACAGGTGTAAGATGTCCTGTTCATGTTGATTTGATATATAAACATTAATATTAATAATCAATATGATATTTATCACAATATAAAACTTTATTATGATATGTGTTATTATTGTTTGGTATCCCAGACCCCTGTTAGAAAAAAAAAACCCCACCTGAATTCAATGTGTCCCAATACTTTTGTCCATATAGTGTATATATTTTGTTTTGCCTTTGAGTTTTCTGTAAAAGACAGAAGCCATTATGTTGGTGCTGAACACAACATCCCAAATGGGAGGAGGTCATTGTGAACAGTGTTGTGCAAGTTACTTCAGATTACTTGTTACTGTTATTTATATGGAGAGAAATGTGCTTCTTTATTCATGAATCAAAAAGAATGGATTTGCAATTAAAAAGAATAGATTTGCAACCAAAAAAAGAGATTTGAGAGCAAAAGACACTAAGTGGCAATCAAAAAAAAAAAGCATAGTCCAGTAAGTGCGGTTAAATTCGTAAGCAAAACTTTTGTTGCAAGCAAAGAGGAGTGATTTTCAAGCAAAACTTTTGAAGTCTCAAGCAAAAGTTTTTTTTTTTTGTTTTTTTTTTAACTCACAAGCAAAGAGGACTGATTTAAAAGCAAAATGATTTTTTTTTTTTTTTTTTTTGAAAACCACTTACTGTCTTTTGCTCTCAAATCTCTTTTTTGGTTGCAAATCCATTCTTTTTTGATTGATGAATAAAGAAACAAATGTCTCTCCATACTGAGGCACAGCTTTAAATGATTAAGTACCTCCGCCAAGGAGGTTATGTTTTTGCCAGGGTTTGTTTGTTTGTCTGTTTGTCTGTCCATTAGTGTGCAACATAACTCAAAAAGTTATGGACAGATTTTGATGAAATTTTCAGGGTTTGTTGGAAATGGGATAAGGAAGAAATGATTAAATTTTGGTGGTGATCGGGGGTGGGGGGGCCCACGGGGGGGGCGCAGACCAGAAAATTTCATCAAAATCTGTCCATAACTTTTTGAGTTATGTTGCACACTAACGGACAGACAAACAGACAGACAGACAAACAAACCCTGGCAAAAACATAACCTCCTTGGCGTGGGGGGGGGGGGGGGGGGGGGGGGGCACTGATCAGCCTTGGCGGAGGTCTGCGCTCTCCGAGTGCTTCTAGTTTAAAAGTAGGTGTCAGTTGTGGAGATAATATAAACTCCATGGGTTTTACCGTTGAATCAATGTTGTAGAAGATGATGGTGTTTGAACGTTCACTACAGAGCCTCTAAACGTCCAAATGGGTCATATGTGATGACCATGAAAAGATGAAAGGAAGAAAGTAATTCCTTACCTTACAATATTACTGTCTCAGAATTGTAATGCATTTCATGACTCCTGTATTACTTTTGAGTTACATGGCCTGTGAGCAGTAGAACCCAATCCCAATTTTTTATGAGTAAGTTTTTATTTTTAGCAATTACTAGAAATTTCAAGAGACCCCATTTGAATTCCAGGCGACCTCACGTGGGTTCCTGATCCAAAGGTTGAACAACACTGCCTTAAGGTCTCACAGTCTTGCTGTTTTTGTTTTAGTTTTTTCATTTAAGCAATTAAATTATGGGTGAAAAGTGTGTTGAAACAGAAGCGCTACTGAACATGTACCAAGTCAAATATTACTGAAAATGGATCAGTAATGCCTTACACTACTGCATTTCTGACAGGTTAAAATGCCTTATTTTTTTGTAATTTAAAAAGCGCATTATTTCTTTGAAATGTTCTTCATGGGTCATTGATAGTTCTATTTGTTCTCAGGTATTATTGTAGATTTATATAAATTGGTACAGGTTCAGTATAATCACATTTATATTTAATTAATGAGGTAAAATACAGGTTTATATAAATGTAACATTAGATTTAAAATTGTTGTTATTAAAATCATTATATATTTTTTTAAAAACCTCATGCATTTAAAAAAGTTTTATTTTTAACAAGTGATACACTGTTTTGTTTGATGTTTCATGCCTGGTTGATTGATGCAGTCTAGGAGGAAGTTGTTGTACACATGTGCATCGCTGAGATTATTGTTGTAATGGAGGCCATTGAGTAAATCACGGACGAGTGAGGTCACGTAGTGAGTTTTTGGTCTTTTTAATAACACATACAACGGAGCCATCTCCCTCAAATGTCCGGGTGGAGAGCACAACACATTACAGCAAAAAGTAATCTGTTACTGTAATGAATTACTTTTGGGTCAAGTCACACGCATGTTGACTTTGAATCAAAAAATTAGAATTGAGATAATGATTTCAAACTTTTTGTAGTTCAATAGTATAACATCTTAAGTTTCTAAATCCATTAAAATTTTTGCCAAAAAAGGATTTTCAAGAAAATTACAGAACTTTTTATACAAACTAAATTCAGTCCCTTGGAAAGTTGTCTTTTCTTTCCCTACATAACTGAAATTCCTAATTCCCTACATAACCATTCCATTCTTTAAAACTCTTGCCAAAAGTCATAGTTATATTAAAAAATAAAAAATGCATCCACAGTTTATCAAAATAGACACCTTAAAGAACATCTGAGCAAATTTTCATAGTTCGGAGACACCTGCAACCGCACTTTTAAAACATTTAGAAAAAAAGGGAAATTTAGATGTTAATTTTTGTTCCCTACATAACCATGCAGTTTTTCAAATATTTATGGCAAAAGATGATACTATACCTTTCGTTTCCTTTTATGAGCTTCAAGTACTAGTTAATACCTTTAAAATGATGTATTATTCATGTCTCTAGCTTAAATACTTTTTGAATTAGAGTATAAAATGTATTCGGGCACTCCCTAAATAACCATGTGATTTGACCCTTTTGTAACGTGTTACTCCAAGCCCGGATTAACCATATGGGCAACTGGGCAATTGCCCAGGGGCCCGCGACCTCTGAAGGGCCCTGGGTAGCACGGGCATAACGAAAATATCTGGTTATCTTTTGCTTATAAATGAAACTGTCCGCTGCCCGGAGCCATTGCCATTATTTATTTTTTGTGAAAATGGAGGACACTTCCCTCTCTTTCTAATGTAGTGGATCAATTTTAGATTATACTGATGCTAATGTCTTTTGTTTTCATATCATCATATGCAAATGAGTGGCCTTGACAAGAGGCTATAGTGGTGCACTTGTAGTTCTACGAGCATTTACACATTTGTACATCAAAATGCATTTGATGATAGTTAGATATTGAAGTATGGGGTATATTTACATATATTCCTGGAATTTATTCTGCATTTTGCCAGATTATAGGGATCCTGGGGTTGTGATGATGGGGCCCTTGAATATTGTTGCCCAGGGTACAGTGAAGTGTTAATCTGGCCCTGTGTTACTCCCAACACTGATTGTGAAATATAGGCAAAGCGGAGAAGCTTTTCTCCACTTTGATGACATAGAAGCTATTTTCACTTGGATAGGACACAAAAATACCAAAATTCTTCTGTTATCAAATGATCACATGGCTACAAGAGGTCACAAAGATGAGAAATGTTCATATTCAGAGGAACAGGAACCAGGTCGCCTACATCTGAAGCCTCATGCTGATCTGATTGGATTACACGTAGGGGATGGAAAAGATCCCCACCCCTTGACTCGCCGTGTGGGCATCAGATGCTGTTTTCTTCGAGGAGAAGGGCAGGAATAGAAAGGGAAAGATGAGAGAATGATAAAGTGAGGAGGATGGAAAGGGAGGGAGAGACAGAGTGGAGATGGAAAATGACAATATAATATGATTTGATTTGTGGGGCAGAGTGGATTCTCACTGGCCATTTTCTAAGAGAGCGGAGACGAGAAGGAGAAGGGTGAAGAAGACAGGGGTGGGTGGAGGTGGTGGGCGGAGTGTGAACAGTAGGGCTATGGAGTTCATTTAGCACCAGGACCCAGAGATGGTTTGACAGCTGCTGGTGGAGGCATTAGTCTGCTCACTTTAGTCCAATTTTGCTCCCCTTTTTCTCCCTGTATCCCTCTCTCTCTCTCCCTCTCTAACTCTAATAGCCGGCTTTGTCAGACCTGGACGCCCATCACTGTCAACACCGACTGTAGATTTTTAGTGACCGGACTATATTCCGTAATGACAAAAACAAAACAAGAATTCATTAAAACAGCCACTGAATCGCCTCTGGCTACGGGACATTTTGGAGGTCATAAATTAGAAAAATGTGTTTCCTAAACCCTGGTCGCTCAGAAACTTTTGGTGCCACAGTGAGACACTATATCTGTCATTTGAGAAACATGTCGTGCTCTCTGGAAATGATTGACATAAAAAATTAGAACACATTTATATGAATTTGATACGTCCGCCATTCTGAAAACAAGACACCAGTTCTTAAAATATGAGTGACGGCAATTCAAGAAAGGGAAAAGGACATTTTCAAGGGCAGTCAGTCACTTGTTTGAACCTCAGATGGGTAAACTGTAGGTTATATGGGACTTTCACAATAATCATGAAATACTTATTTAACCCATAAAGACCCAGTGCTCTGTTTATGCCAGTTCCCAAAGGAATTTTTCCCCTCTATTTAACCTTTAAGTGATTTATCACCATTTATTATCTAATCCAATCCAATCCAACTGTATTTGTAAAGCACTTTAAAACAACCACAGTGGACCAAAGTGCTGTACAGAAGAATAATTAAAACCAAAATAGAAGAATAAAATGCAGAAAAGATTTAAAGACAGAAACTGTACAAAAAAGAAAACAGTGCTATACAGAAGAATAAATAAAACCCAAATAAAATAATAAAATACAAGAATAGATTAAAAAACATAAAAAGCCATACAATTAAAAACAACAATATAAATGAATAGATAGATAGATAGATAGATAGATAGATAGATAGATAGATAGATAGATAGATAGATAGATAGATAGATAGATAGATAGATAGATAGATAGATAGATAGATAGATAGATAACAATAAACCACACCCAAATAAAAAAAACAGAATAAAGATAGTACCTTCAAACATCCCACATGGTTTCAAAAGCCAAGGAGAAATTGATTTATTTATTATAATATTATCCTCTATATTTTGTATTTTTCACTGTAAATCATGTTTTTTCCTATATTCAATTTAAATGTCCATGGAAACTCAGAGTTAATTCAGAAGTTATATCAGAAACAGAGAAAACGAGAACGAGAAAAGGGAATTTTTCAGTCAAATCTTTCATTAACTGGACATAAAACAAGCGTCTCCATCCACTGTCACTGATCCAACTCCATGGGTTTTACTGGTGAATCAATGTTGTAGAAGATGACGGAGTTTCCACGGTAACTATGGAGCCTCTGAACGTCCAAATGGGTCATATCTGATGACCATGAAAAGATGACAAACTGTAATTTACACCAATTATTGATAGGTTTAGTGGATCAACAGGTATTAAACAGTTTACATCAGTGGATGCTTTTGGTCACTGGTGGACATTTGGGTCTTTATGGGTTAATAAATTATATCATTGTATAGTTCATTGTTTGTTGTTTTGTTCCTTTGCTGCTTTAACCCATAAGGCTTTGCTTTAAGTACACAGTAGGTGTACAAAGCTACAGCTCCCGCCTCCATGTTTTCAGTCAATATTGTGTTTTTCTCTGTAATTTTGCCTGGTTGTTAAATGTTGATTCTGCTTTCTTACATTCTTAAAAACTAACTATATTTAATCAAAACCTAAATTTTAGGGTCCTACATAGGTGGTGTTTTCACATACATCCTCCAAAAATAACCCTCATACTGCAGAACATGAATTAAAACTGTGCTCTGAATCAAAGTGAATCCATTTTCAGGCTGCATCAACAGAATACCGGTGATTTTATGAGCAGCTAAGATGCAGCCATAATTACTTCTCTCAAGGACCTGAACCCTCTCAAAGCAGAGCAAAATAACATTACCTGTCAACAAATCTGTCTGTCTCTTTTTATGCTCCAGCCTCAGACTCTCTTTTTCTCAATGCTCAGTTCAAAGATCATCACTGGTGCAAAATACTGAGCAACATTTGCAGGAACAGGCATTGGTATTAAAATTGCCAAGTTTTATTTGAAATATTTTTATGGGCTAGATAACTAGATATTTTTGTAGAACTGTAAAGTACTAGTAAATAAGTGCGTTGTGTTGAAAAGACCACCATATACGTACGTAAAAGACACTAAAATAACAGGTCAATAGCTTACAAAGCTTTTTATAAAAAGATGGCAGAGTGATAAGAGATGTTGCCCATTGGACTTTACAATTAATGAACAGTGCAGCCAACACTCACATTTTGATAACACCAGCTGCACTACAAACCTGCAAAAGTTCCAATTAAGTAGTAAGATAAATATTTCATGTAGTTGCGCTTGATAACATTGATGCCCACTTTGCAATATGTGTAACGTGAGGGTTTTTTGGTAGTTAATGGTTCACTCTTTATAAAATGAAACAGCAGGACGGAGACGGATTTCCTCTTGAACAGTGCGTTACTTTTCACACACGACAACTACTGCCACAACACTTCCTGACACACATCTTCACATGACTGAACTAACCAATCAAGAGCTAGCAGGACTTTAATCGGTAAACGTAAGTGATTTAGAAAGGCACATTCAACAGATTATCTTAACTGCTTGTACACAACAAATGACAATATTTAAATGTGTAAGTGTGTAAATAATAACTCTGCAATCATAAATGTAAATAGTTAATCGGGTAAACACTGTCAATATATTTTTAACAAATACATAAATTAACTTATTCCCTGTAATTTACTTCACTGTTAAACCTTGCATTTCTTTAATATAAATTACCTTAACTTCTGAGCCTTACATATGCATAAAATACTAATTAGCATGCTAGCCCAGATAGCAAACAGACACTGGGATGGATCTAGAACAGAATCGCACCCCGATTTGGCCCGAAACCGTTTGGCAGATCTGGCCCGGTGTCCAAACACACATCGGGCCAAAACAGGTACTGCTCCGCAAAATGGATCTTCTACAGAAATGGTCCACCTCTGGCCCAGCTCCGTTCAATCACATCTAGAATATACACAAGAATCATGTTGGCCCAGATTTGTATTACGACTCTGGTCCAGATTCATATTATGATTCTGGTCCAGATCAGCATTACAACTTTGAAAATCAGTTTTGGTTGTGTGATGGGAGACTGTTCTGGGCCGAATCCGTCAGCCAGCATAACTCCAGAACTGCAAGAGAGAGCTGAAAGATGGATCAGATGCAGATTTGGTCCAAAGTCAGAAAACAGATGTGAGCCATAAACGGACGTAAAGGCTTTAATGCGGATCTGGCCCAAAGGTAATTGCTATCTGGGAGGTGACAGCCATGTTGTGCTGTATTGAATTAGCACTAATATTAGCTAGCACTGCTAAAATTAGCATGCTAACTGATATTTGCACCGATTCAATACAGCACTAATGCTGCATTCCAGGCCGGTTTTTGAGCCCGTAAGTCACGACTTCAAACCACGACTCATGACTTTGTAACGTTCCAGGCAAGTCATGCCTAACTGCCTGAACGCAAGGAATTGTGGTAGCTAGATGTAAACAAACTAGCATGGTGGACCGTACATTATGCTCATTTACAATCATTTCCATCACCAAAGGTGTTTGTTCTTTGGTTATTTGAGGGAAACAGTGGAGGAAAAATGGCATATAAGGCAAGAAAAGCTGTTATACCTTTAATGTTATGTTATTTGTATATTTGGATACGTATTTGGCATTAATTTATTCTTGCACTCATTGGACTGAAAACTAGCTAACGCCGGAGTAGCTGCTGATTATGCAGAACATTTGCAGATAAATAATATCAGAGCAATACCTTGTTTCAATAAACAATCTGCATAAACACCGCATCCATGTGGGCTGCCATTGCTACGTGACGTCAGAACTCGGAACTGGGAGAACATCGATCTAGTACGAGTTCACGGGTGGGAAGTCATAGGTTTGACTGACATTCCAGTGCATTTTCACCAGTAGAAGGTTGGAAAAGCACGAATTACAGGTTGCCTGGAACGCAGCATAATTCAATAACTCACAATTTGTGCTCTGTTGAATTAGTGCTAATATTAGCTAGCATTGCTAAAACTAGCAAGCTAGAATAGAATAGAATGCCTTTATTGTCATTAGGGCTGAAAGATATATCGTTATCATATCGATATCTAGATATGAACATTCAAGATATTAATATCGAAAAAGCAACGACATAAACAATATAGATTTCCCCCACGCTCGCCCTGCATGTACAGCTCTGGAAGTCACAACAAATTTCATTTATTTGTACTTTATGTTAATGTTGATGACTGGCAGTGAGTTCTTATAAATAAAACTGCACTTTCCACATTCTTTTGTATTATGATGTTTGTATTTTTCTGAAAAATGCTTGGTTTTCACCGAACCTGTAGTCACATCGTATCGATATCGAGATATCTGGCATGAATATTGAGATATGAAATTTTGTCCATATTGTTCAGCCCTACTTGTCATTATACATATGTACAACGAAATTGTAAGAGACAACTCTCTAGTGGTGCGAAGTGCAAACAGTTTAAAGAAGAAGAAAGAAAAGAGTAAATATATGTACAGAATAAAAACAGGCATGTCACCAACCAAGAAACAGTAGCGATAAGTATATATTGCACTTTGACCCTGGCTGAACACTATGAATAAATGTTAATTTTATGTCCTTCGTGAGGTATTGTCACTGCAGTGTGTTCAGTACCTGTATTGCACTTGGATAAAACGTACTGCTAAATAGCTGCTATCCATACAGTGCTCGACTGAATTAATGTTAAAATTAACTATCCTAGCTCATTTATGCTAGCAGCTAACCAAAACTAGTAAAGACCATGTAATGGTAAACTTAATCACACATTTGCACTATTATTTGTTGCCCAAATGGAGACTAAACTGAGGATAGACTGACTACTATAAATAATTCAAATATAACTTGTGTTAACTTTATTTTATTCTCTTCACCATGACGGACATGTAAATTTAGTTTAATAGAGTTCATTTGTATCTGTGTCTGTAAAAGTTCTAATTAACAGAGAATATTTAACGTAGATTAGATGGTCCAAAATAATTGACACCAGAATGAACAAAAAGATCAAGTAAGGAGAAAATAACTGTTTTTGATGTAGCAGTGAGTTTGATAAAACTTAGTCATTCAAGTCAGGAGTCCCTGTATGTCGTCTTTAATTAAACAAATAGCGTAACAGTGAGATTTACAGCGTGGAAACTGATTAATTTCTAGAGAGGTTTTGAATGGAAGTCAATCAGAGTTGGAAGTTTTGTTATTTTTAGAGTCGGCATCTGCAGCTTTATGTGGTATTACACTTTAAGATGCTTCTGCACCGGCTTCAGCTTCCATCTGTGGTTGATCCCTCGATGGTCTGCCTGAGAAGTCCTTGATTATGAGAGTGTACTGGGTGTCTTCATTTGCACCTGTGCTTTTTGTTTCCTCATCATGGACCAAATCCTTAAGATACACAAGGTTCAGTGTGCAATATAGTGAATGTTTAGTAGTTGTAAACTTCTTCTAAAAATGCAATATTCCTTAGTAGAGCTGGTAGCGCAGGTTTACATCCAAATCAATGGCCAATTTTAACCAAAATATGACAAATACTGCAACCGAAATGCAAATTTGAGATGCTGCCTTATGAGCTGGTTGATGTAAAGTCCATGTAATTCCACTGAACTGCTGGTCTGGATCATAGCGACGTTTCAGACTTTGTCAAAGCTTGTGTCTTACATTTCTTTCTCCTGGTCTTTGTATATAGTGGTGTTTCAATGCTGTTGTATATCCAATGTGTTGTTGTATTTCTAGGAATCTCCATATAGTTCCACAGACATACTGCAGACATGTAAATATTCATTAAATGTGTTCCTATGTATGTACTTTTTATCATTACACCAGCTTTTCCATTTCTCCAAAGCATATTTTAAGGTTTTTGGTTTCGCTCTACCAGGTTTTCAATCAGGTTTTTCAAAGCACAAACTTAAAATGCAAATAAAAATAGCTGGATGGAAACACATTTAGTGTTTATTTTGTGCATTCTAGACTTCTTAGTTACCCAAATACTAACTCAGATTTATACTTAATCGTGGTTGGTGACATTCAAGCATATTAATAGTAGATCAAATGGACAAAAGGTTGATTTTAAAGTTACAAAAATGCAGTTCCACAGACATAAATATGACTTGCTTCAGGGAAATCATTGGCTTAGCTTCATTTTTTACAATTTTAGCAGCATAGAAAGGTGACGTGCACTGATCATGTTGAATTCTAGCACTTTGAGTTGCATTGTAACATTAGATTAATCCATAAAGACCAAAACAGTCTCTGGTCACCAAAATCATTTACTGATATAAAAAGTTACATACCTGTTGATCCACTAATTCTATCAATACATGTAAATAATTGGTGTAAAATGCAGCTTGTCATCTTTTCATGGTCATCAGATATGACCCATTTGGATGTTCAGAGGCTCGGTAGAGAACATGGAAACACCGTCATCTTCTATAACATTGATTCACCAGTAAAACCCATGGAGTTGGATCAGTGACAGTGGATGAAGACACTGGCTATATGTGCAGTTAATGAGATATTTTACTGGAAAAGTCACTTCTTCTATTTTGATATGATAACCACCAACTTTAATCTGAGCTTTTATGAACATCTACATGATCACTACATTTAAATATAGGAAAATTTTTGATTTTCACATAACAATGCAAAATACAGAGCATAGTATTATAATAAATGATGATCAATCATTTAAGAAAGGTTAAAAATTGAGAAAAATTCATTTGAGAATTGCCACAAAAGTAGATGAAGACACTGGGTTTATGTGCAGTCAATGATATATTTGATTGAAAAAGTCACTTTTTCTTTAGTTTTCTCTGTTTCTGATATAATAACCCTCAACTTTGATTTATGCTTAATTAATATCTACATGATCAGTGAATTAAATATTGGAAAATACCTGGTTTTCACTTAAAATGAGGAGGATAATATTAGAATAAATGGTGAGTAATTACTTAAGATAAGATAAGATAAGATAAGATAAGATAAGACTTTATTGATCCCGCAATGGGGAAATTTAACATTTTACAGCAGCAATATGCAACACATCAGTGCAAAAGAAAGGCAAGTAGAAATAAATGTTCTTAAAAGTATAGATATTTAAGTATAAAATTTAAAGATATCAGAAAGGTTAAAAATAGAGACAAAATTCATTTAGGAACTGCCACAAAACTAGTACTGGCACTTTACAGATTAATAAATTTACCCTCATATGTGTCATCTATATCCCTCTCACAAAATTCTAAAAAAAAAAAAAAAAACATCTGAAATCGCCGTCCCCTGGAGCCTTTATACACTGGATCTTTTATATATTTCTTTATTTCCCTGACTTGCCTCTAAAACAGCAAATCCAAACACTGAACTTTAATTTGTATTCTTGCAGACACACCTGTCTTCATATTCTGTGGATTTATCTGCATCGCCCGGTGTTGTCGTATAGATTCACTGATGTTATGAGAGTATAAAAGTTTTTGTTCTGTAAGACAGTGTTGTTCTACTTTGGTGTAAAAAGGGGTCGTGTCTGGCAGGAGGAGAGGCTATTAAGGCTCCTTTATGGATTATGAGGCAGGAGTGTGACCCTTATCTCAAGGTGAGCGTCAGTAGCTGCCCTTGTCGCAGTCCATCATAACACTGTTCCCTATTACATTACAGGTGATGGCCCTGGCAGCACCTCACTGCAAACAGTATCCGTCTTAACAAGTCATTTCATCAGGTAATGATTCTTACAAATCTTATTTCCCTTAAAACAAGTGAAATATTCGAGCGGTAAAGTGGTGCGATTTTATTTCCTTTAAGTGCAGTTTGGCTTGTAATAAGGTACATAAGTCAGTGTCACTATTGAAGATAATGCCAATACACGTATAACGATTCTTGACACAATGTGCTGCAGATTAGAAACAGCTGAGGCTCTCTACCTCACAGGTGAATTACGAACTTCCTAAAAGACAATTTTAAGGCTAATTAGTCCGACCTGTCCAGATGAGACTTGAAGAGTTGACCACACTGCACAGCCTCAAACAAAAAGTCTAGGAAATATGTAGATTAAAAGGGTTTTAAAGTCCATAGAATAACCCTCAAACAGACTTAAACACACTCTTACACTCCATTTATATCTGGTATTAGAAAACAATCAGATCTAGATCACAAAAAAATATATTAAAGGTGGAAATGCATTGTAATTGGATATCGATCGGACCTGCACGCATCAGTAACTACGTCATCATCTCCTTCTGACCTCTGACCTGTGAACAACACTGACCACTCATAAAGGTTAGCTAACCTTATGAAAATGACACAAAATGGAAGATCGACGTCCCTGGAGGCAACAAAAAACAAGACGCTTAACCCTTTCATGCATGAATTATGAAAACAAAGGATCTAGATTTTTGTTTTTAGGTTGATTTTATTATTCAAAATTGTATTTTATTTCCTTTCATTTCATTTATTAAGATCCCCATTAGCAACTGAAACATCTGTTGCTATTCTTCTTGGGGTCTCCTCTCTACCTTACATTACAATTTGAATTATTCACATTAATTTTACACCATTCACACACACACACACACACACACACACAAACGGGACATATACAACAGCCCAATGCAATAAAAATAAATAAACAAGAAAAGCACCTGGAGAGTGCAGACCTCCGCCAAAACAGATGTGCCCCCCACCCCCAATCACCAACAAAATTTAATCATTTCTTCCTTGTGTATCTTGCCAACAAACAAACAGACAAACACGCAAACAAACACGCACGCAAACACACAAAGCAAAGTGATCACAATACCTCCTGGTGGAGGTAACAAACAGAAGTGCAATACATTTATACTCATTCACCAAACAATAGCTGTCTGATACAAATCATAAGATATCAAAATTCAAACAAAATTCAGCCAAAGTTGAAATGCATTTTGAATTTTTAGAAAATATGGTTTTATTAAGAAGATATTTAACCCCTGGAGACCCAGGAAAGTCCAATTTTTTATTGTTTATTTTTATTAAATAATTGACTATATTGTAAACATCATGATGACAGTTTTTTTCAGATGCATTTTTAAAAATGTTTTATGGAATGTCCTTTGCGGTGGACAGTTTAGTTTAGTTTAGTTTAGTTTAGTTTAGTTTAGTTTAGTTTAGTTTAGTTTAGTTTAGTTTATAAAGTGGTGGAACTCTTGTCCACAAACATGGACAAAAAACCCATAGCTGAGTCTTAGGAGTTTAACTTTATGAGATCACAGAGCAGTAAAAATTCTAAAACTAAGATGATATATTTTTTTTTAAATTTTATTGCTGAGGGTCTATAGAGACTGCCCCCATGTGGTTTGGAGAATATTGTCTTTAAAACCCTTTGGAAATTGAGCTTAAACTACAGGGTGGGGAAGCAAAATTTACAATATTTTGAGGCAGGGATTGAAAGACAGTGTATGATCAATTAGTTTATTGTAAGTCATGTGAATTTATTTGGCATAAGAAAATGTACATAATAGAAAATGTTTTTATTCTATGTGTCCTCCTTCTTTCTCAATAACTGCCTTCACACGCTTCCTGAAACTTGCGCAAGTGTTCCTCAAATATTCAGGTGACAACTTCTCCCATTCTTCTTTAATAGTATCTTCCAGACTTTCTCGTAATAGTTTTGCTCATAGTCATTCTCTTCTTTCCATTATAAACAGTCTTTATGGACACTCCAACTATTTTTGAAATCTCCTTTGGTGTGACGAGTGCATTCAGCAAATCCCACACTCTTTGACGTTTGCTTTCCTGATTACTCATATGGGCAAAAGTTTCTGAAAAGGTATGGATAATAGTGTTAGGTATGATTATGACATCAATATATGTTTGGTTTCAAAACAATTGACGTAGTGCCTGCTGAGAAAAAACAACTAAATGTTCATTGTAAATTTTGCTTCCCCACCCTGTATATGTTCACAAATGTGGAGATCATGCATGAAAGGGTTAATAGCCTTATAGAGTTGACAGAGGTGTCGAAGCCAAACTGCATTGGAAATATAGAAAAATGCAGAGTGTATGAAGACATTGCAAAACTAATGAAAGAACAGGTTGACAGTGGATTTGGCTGCAATTCCAACAGAGAGTGAAACAGTTAAAGGTGTCATACCATGAGGTTAAGGATAATATTAAGAAAAGCAGGAAATTAAGAACCATTTGTGAGGAACTGGACAATATACTATATTATTTTGACCATCCAACATCACTATCTACATTAATGTTAGAGCAGAAACAGACAGTATATGTGGTATTTTTACTTTAAATATAAAAATACTACCGTGTTCTAGCTGTGGGCATCTAGCGGTTCTAGATGTGGGATTGTTTATGCTAGGGAGAGCTGACTTTTGGGAAAAGATCTTCCACCTCCTGTACTTCATCATTGTCAATACCGAGGGTGGGATGCGAAAAGATGGGGGGTGTTTTTAAAACCCACATCCCGACCTTGAGGGGCAACATCCCGATGTCCCAGCAGGGATATTTGTTGTGTATTCACTCATGCTGTACCGCATTTGTCCAGCAATCACCACCAAAACAAAACATTACCCCATTATTCTAAGGCTATTGTATTCCAAAATTACTAATATCTCCCAAAATATTGGTTCCATCAACGTGCCGTTTTCACTAGTATCTTCCTTGGCCAAAAATATATAAGTTTGTCAGACTGAAGTTGCATTCCAAAATATCAGATGTGTTTTGGATTTAGGACCACATATAAAAATGGCCTGAGTCAGATATGAAAAAAATTGGATTTTTGCCGTTCAAACTGTAGTTAACAGATCGGATACAGGTCACATATGGGCAAAAAAATCGGACTTGGGCCACATTTGCCTGCAGTCTGAACGCAGCCTAAATAAAAAGACTGGAGTTTGATGTTGGAATAGCAGTGCAAAAAAAAAAAAAGCAGGTACAGAGGCAAAAACAGGATTTTATTATGCAGATGACGTAGCAGATAAAGGCTGCATTTTTTAATTGAGGTCACAAAGTCATCAGGTTTTAGTATCGAGGACCTTAATGATTTTCAACTATTTTTAATAATGAGGTTCAGTCTCAGTTTGGGTCCATATTTGTAACATGTGCTCAAATGGAGGCTTTGTATTTATCAGTACGGATAAGAAAAAAGAAAACAAACAGGAATTCACAAGCCCAAACTTTGGATTTTATTATTATTTGTCTTGCGGTTACTAGAAGTGATTCCAAATGGTTCCGTTCTTGTTTGTCTGACATTTGCTTCTCAAAGTTTTGTTATTGCTGTGACTCAGAACTCATCTCAGTATCTTTCATCTGACATATTGGAGACTTATTTGCCAATCCTCTTTATTCTGGCTGCTTTTGGTTGTTGATTTAGTAGAAGAGCATCCAAACCCCTCCCTTATTCACTCTCTCCCAAAATAATAAACCCTCAGCTTTACAACGGAGCTGAAATGTTTATGCTTTACATTTGGTGATCAATAATTCAGCATCACCACTGACAGTTGACGTCTTATTCGTAATATGCAAAGTACTGCATTGTGAGATAAATGTGTGACACTACAGAGGGAATTATTTCTGACACAACCAAGGATTTAGGGTTGTTGGATTGTTTTTTTATGCAGTGTTTGGGCTTCTCATCCACATTTCACAAATTTCAAAGATTTGTTTTTCTATGAATCCATGTCAACAAGGAAAACAGAGTTAAATCCAAAGTGCCATTAGTGTATAACCTGTAGGAGATTGTGGTCAGCATGGATATGTTTTTGCAAAATATTTTTATTAGTACTACTTTATTTTACTGGGTAAAATAAATTGAGAACAGACAAAAACAAACAGAGCAAAAGAAAAACAGATCACAGGAAATAGTACAGACTAATCCAAGTCTCGCAACCAATGGTGAAGAGACTGTGAAGTTAAAAACAACATAAATAACGACTAGAGTGAACGGGGTGAGAGGAGAAGGGGAGAAGGAGAGTCAACACGTGTAACAGTCAACAAGGGAATGTTGTAGTTTCTGTTTAAACTTACAGTGATGGGAGAGCTGAAAGTTTAATGGAGTTTTAAAGGGAGTTCCAATCATTTGCTGCAGGAAAACAAAAGGAATTCTGGCCGAAGACAGTGCAGGCTTTTGGAAGAGATAGAGTAACATTCCGTGTGTTTCCGTGACAACTTTTATTCCTGGTTTAATCTGAATAAAGGTTAGATCCTATTTCAGATGCCCATGTAAACACCTTATTCCAGCTGAAAAAGAATAGTTCGGAATAAATTTAAATCCGAATAAAGTCACTGGTTTAATCCCCTTTTAATTCCGAACTAAATTATTCCTGGGACATGTAAACCCTTTATTCCATTTGGACTTTATTCCTTCCATTCTGCGCATGCTCGTTGTCTAGTCCCGTCGCAATAATGCACACATTCTGCACTGGCGGAAGAATATGCAGTGCAGTCTAGTCTTACCAAACCGTTCCAGTGGGCTATTCTGATGGGATCTACCAGCCTGGAAAACCCTGAAGGAACAGTTCAACACTTGTTTTTTATTAATTCATTTGTCATGCACTAATGAGTTCGATAAGTTGGTAAATCAGTTTGCACTGCAGTGCACCGATTGCCTTGTTCTTGCAGCCCTTCTGTTAGCTTAGCTTAGCATAATCACTTCATTCCTATGGTCAGACGTAGCCAGGCTTTCATGGGTGATCCGTAGTATTTTATGAGTGATTTTGTGAAATTCAGTTCTCCCTAATCATTCCTTTAGTCCGATGGGGTCAATATGATCACAAACTGAGGCTCAAATCATGGCGTTGTGACTTACTGCAGTAAGAAAATCTTGGGAAATAAAAACTAATGCAAAGCTAAAACGGTAAAGCAAAGCTAATTTAGCGCATGCATCCCTTCCAACAAACAGATTTTCCAACTTTCGTCAACACAACAGTCCCAAGATTGTCTGAGTGCAGTAAGTCGCAGATCTAAAGAAATAATTACGGAGAATCGGATTTCACAAAATCGCTTACAAAAGACAATAAATCACCTTTAAAAAACTGGCTCTGTGTAACCATGGAAATGCAGTTACTATGCTAAGCTAACAGAAGGGCTACGAGAACCGAATAAACGTTTCTCATGTAAACCTTTATTCGGGTTTAACATTTCCATGTAAACAGAAGAGAATATACTTTAGTTCCAAATTAATTTCTGCTGGAAAAATAAATCAGATTTAAAAAACGTCATGTAACCGTACCCATTATGTTGTAATACAGAGGTGTCAAACTCATTTTGGTTCAGGGGCCATATTTAGCCCAGTTTGATCTCAAGCGGGCCAGACCAGTAAAATAATGACTTAATAACCTATAAATAATGACAATTCCAAGTTTTTAATTTTGTTTTAGTACAAAAAAAAAAATTAATTATGAAAATATTTACATTTTACAAAAATGATGTGAATAACCTGAAAAAACAGAAATTTCATTTGAAAAACTAGTGCAATTTTAACAATATTATGCCTCGACTTATTATTTATACATGTACATTACACACAATGTTACATAAACATTTGGTGACAGGCAGAATATTGTTAAAATTTTGGAGTTTGGAACTAAAATTTGAACAATTTCTGCAATATTCCATCTCTTATTATTAACACAACTACAGATCACAGTGGACCCATAAATGCACAAAACATTTAGTAACAGGCAGAATATTGTTACAATTGCACATTTCTGGTAGTTCATCTTTGATTTTATTTATGTATTTATTTGCATTTTATTGTGAAAAAATAGTTTTGTAAATGTAAATGTTTTCACAGTGTAATCTTTTTTTTTTTTTTCACTGAAATTTTTTCCACATCATTTTTCACAAAGAAAATTTGTCATTGTCATTATTAATGGGTTATTGTGTTGTTATTTTTACTGTAGATCACATTGCTCTGTATGTGGAACCTGAACCAAAATGATTTGGACAACCTGGACTGTTCAGGTTAATTTTTGCACTTTCATCCTGCGGGTCAGAATGGAACCTTTGGTGGGCCAGATTTGGCCCCCGGGCCACATGTTTGACACCTGTGTTGTAATATATTAAAGAATAGACTCTAGAAAAAACAAATACCAGTTTAAAGTTAAAGAAAAACGGTGGCTTGTATTAATTTTTTTATGTGTATGGAAATATTTAGTAAAATATGGTCATGTAGAGAGAGTTAATATATCACTAAATATTATTATTATTATTATTATTATTATTATTATTATTATTATTATTATTATTATATAATATTATGTTATTATACATCGTCATCCTCTACAACATTGATTCACCAGTAAAACCCATGGAGTTGGATCAATGACAGTGGATGGAGACACTGGATTTCTGTTCAGTTAATGATAGATTTAACTGAAAAAGTCACTTTTTCTGCATTTTTTTCTGTTTTTGATAGAATAACCCTCAACTTTAATCTGAGCTTTTATGAACATCTACATGATCAGTGAATTAAATATAGGAAAATATCTGAATTATACTGATAAAATTCAAAATACAGAAGGTAATATTATAAATAAATGATGATAAATCACTTACAAAAGGTTAAATATAGAGAAAATTTCATTTGGGAACTGAGATAAAAGTAGTGCTGGGTCTTTATGGGTTAAAGTAATGTAAAATATCGTCTCATCTTGTTCTTGTGAACCCAATATCACATATCGTCTTGTCTCATAAGCTAAGTGTATTGTCACACCCCTACTAAATATCAATTAAAACAGATTAACACACTGGGGACATTTTTCATGTAATCACTTTGTATTTTTTTTGTGTGTGCTAATGCTAATGCTCGTTACTGTGTGTGTATTAGGATGTGTAAAATACAGTGACTGGATTTCCCTATGGGGATAATAAAGCGAGTTAACCTTTAACCTTTTTATTACAATAAACTGATGAGACGCTCTTGAACTACCTGCTATATATTTTACATTTTCTGCCATTAATGCACTTGTATGTCTAACACAAGCCCATTAATGGCTAATGTGTACCCAGTGATCCCTATAGACATGTATGATGCAGCATAACATCAGTCAATGGGACTAATTTGTGAATATTTTTACTAGATATTTTTGTGTCTACTTTTAATACTTTCATATTTGCTGTTTGATCCAGTTTTCATGCTTCCATAAGTCCTTCCAGTAAAGACTTTGTCATATCTTTGCTTCAAACTGAGCCTGAAGATTTTATCTGTAATCAATTCTGTAGACCCGGCGACCCTCTCGAGGATTAAGCGGTTCAGAAAACGAATGAATATATGGATGTATTCTGCAGACAGAATATACATTGTGAAGTGAACAGTGTATACGATTATTAAGCTATAATCCCTGTTAGCCCTTTATCAGGCAAGTGACTATTTTTGGTCATTTCCGCACTCTTTACAAGACAGTGACAGCAACAGTGACTCGACAATTTCAGGTCCAATGTGGTCTACAGGGTCTGTAAGGCCCACCTCTGCATGAATAGTGAGTGTAACTGCGTTGTTTGGTACTGTAGCGCCGCATTATGTAAAAACAGTGCAAAATGTAGCATTATGTAATAATGCTACATTTTGTAATAAAATTCTTTAATGCATTTTGTAATAAATTTTGCCATATTTTGTAATAACTTATATGTATTGAGTTTTCCAAATTTCCATGCACCAGTAATGTCCTTGTTTAGTGCAGCTTTTGTCTCTCTTGCAAACACATTCTCCATTATAATTAAACTGGAATTCTTAATGTTGTTCTGCTGGTATAATGGTTTTTCCAATTAAGGCATCAATTTCAATGGTTTTTCAATGGTTATTACATAATGCACCAGATTATTACATTTCCTTTAAAAAAAAAAAAAAAGTGCTACACCCGCATTGATTTTAAAGTGCTTTTATTGGTTTTTAAAACTCTTAATGGTCTCAGCCCTATTTATTTATCTGATTTGCTTTTAACATATGAGCCCTCTCAGACCCTCAGGTACTCAGGTAGTAATCTGTTAACTGTTCCTAGAGTCCACTCCAAAACTCATGGTGAGGCCTCATTCAGCTTTTATGGCCCCAAACGATATAACAGTTTACCTGAGGACCTGAGGTCTGCTGCAAGTGTTCATATTTTTAAAAGTAAACTCAAAACTTATCTTTTTAGTTTAGCTTTTAATTAAACTCTTACTGTAAACATTGCTTCACTTTGTTGCTTTTATTTTTAGTTGTAACTGCGGGACAGTGGGGGGTTTGATGTGAAGTACTTTGTGCTACATGTACCATGTATGAAAAGTGCCATACAACTAAAGTTTGATTGATTGATTGCTTTTGTAATAACTGTTGCAATATGTTTTAAGTTATTACAAAATGCGGCAAAGTTTATTTCAAAATGCGTTCAACAATTTTATTACAACATGCGGCATGTTATTATGAAATGTGGCGTTATTACATAATGAGGTGAAAAATTATTACATATTGCACCATTCTTAAATAATGCCGTGCTACAGGTACCATGAAGTAATGGTACTAAAGTAAGTAATGATGTTCAAAGTGATAATGTGGATGTTGACAAGTGCCTGGATCAGCACTAATGTTGTTGTAATGTTCTTAAAGTAATGTTCTAATGTTCTAAAATACAGGTTTCTTTCACATTTTTTTGTTTGTTTGTTGTTTTGCCACTCAACCCTATAACGCCAAACATACCATATTTGACACATGAGTTTTGAAGCCCTCTATATGATCAGTGTGATATTTTTTTTCTTGGAAAACCTGATGTGTACAATTAGATGCATGCAATACACAGATAATCCACCAGGGGGGAGGAATTTGTTCACCAGAGGCCTTACCAGTGACACTATAAGACTGTCATTAATAAGGAAGGAGGAAGAACTTTGCCAATTTTGAAAAGGAATTACCAATTTGTTAGACATGTTTGTGTTATATTTTGTTTTGTCAAAAATAATAATATTTGACCATTGAGACCCCATGTATCAAATATGATACAAAATTGAAACTCATATATGGAAATTTATATTGGAAAAAAAAAATATTTTGGTTGTTCAGAAGGACCAATAAAGGCTCCATTTTCAAAGAACTGGAATTTTCTGTCATTGATTTAATGGTTCAGGCTTTACAGGGTTAAGGGCAAGGAACGAAGTTTATCAAACTTGATTTTCTACATGACGATAACATTTTTGGAAAATTTTCACAAAAGTAATAAAGGGTTAAATTTATACTATGCAACAGGATATTAGCTCTGACAGCTGACGTCCAACACGATGGATACTGCTTTCATTAGAGTCGAACTGCTTCAGTACAGTCCTAACACAAAAGGCTGCAGAAGGTGAGGGATGATTAAAAAGTTTACAGGAGATGTGGTGAGAACAGAAGCCCTGAGGTTCATTGTGAAAATGATGTCTTACAAGCAAACAGATAAATAGGTGTGTAGTCAGGAGAGGGAAGCGTATTAATGGCTGAATCAGTTGAAAAGGTGAATGTTTGTATTTGATTGTGTAACTTCTCACAGTGAGTCGATATAAAACCATAAAGAGGCCTCTCTGCTCTCACATTCTTAATCAGTTCATTCTTAGAGAACCGACGTGGGAAGATGATGATTCCCCACAAGGACAAAAGTATTGAGCTATACTTCATGAACCTCATAATTATCTGCTGTTTCTAGTGTAGATTTTTTATGCATCTACAGAGACATATATCATAATTCTAATATAATTAAAAGTGACTGTCAAAGATCCTGAAAGATGTGAAGCAGGTGCTGTTGTGTGTTTTAAAGAGTATTGTAAAAGGAAGTTTTTTTTTAAGAAGTTTTTATTATAACTGTGCATATCCCACATTTATAATGAACTGTCTTGTCTTTAACATTTTGAGCATTAAAGCAAATGAACATGACACTAGTCGCTATTCCATTGGACATCTGCGCAAAACTTTACCGCTATTTACTAAATGTTGAAAAAACAGAAGTGTGTGATGTCAGTTTTTCCATTAAATCACAAATGCGATGATTTGTTTATTTATTATCGCGAGATGACATGAAAAGTCATTCCATAAACATGGCGACGAACGTAAATATGGTGTTGGTTTACAGATATATTCATTATCAGGCCTGTAACGGTACACGTACCGAACCGAACCGTTTCGGTACACACCTGTTCGGTTCGGTACACAGCTGTACCGAAATGGCACAGTATGTTGAGAAAAAGAAAAAGGAACGAAAGACATTGTTTGATGCGGAACTTTAAATACGCGCAAGTTTCACACGGACATATTGAAGGATGCACACATTGAACCAAAATATGAAATAGCAGCTGATACAAGGTTAAAAAAAAAAAACAAATATGATGTGAACCTGGAAGAAAGAGACTGAAGATCCTCCACCATCATTACAGTCCAGTTTGGATCAGTTCAGGTCCCAGTGAAAGACAACAAGAAGGAAAGAGACGGTGATAAGACGAGCGTTGTTTACCGCCTATGAACTACAGTAGTTCTAAAACACACTAGTTCTGTCTGTGTCTTATTTATATATTTCAGATACACACGCACACACACACACACACACACACACACACACACACACACACGCAAGTACACAAAGTGGCCTAAACAGTTTGTTAGCTGTCCTAAAATTAATAATTTGGTTCAGTTTGTTGTCAATGTTTCTCTTCAGTTTGTTAAAACAGAACACCAGTTTACCCTCCTGTTAATGTTGCACTTCATGCAGAATTTTTTTGTTGATATTTTTATGCAGAATGTGAACAGACAGAACTGTGATTAGATTTTTTTTGTTTGTTCAAAACTACCTGTCAGGGAAAAGTGCAATACTAATGTTTAAAATACATTTAGTAATATTAATAATTTATTTTATTTTCTATTTGATTTATAGCAGCAGAATTATATTATTCCTGTTTTTCTATATTCTATTGTCTCCAAAAATTTGGGGAAAAATGTTCAAAAATTCGTAAATGTAATAAAGACATTTTGAGGGGTTTTCTTTCTTCCCGTACTGAACCGAAAAAAAGCGAACCGTGGGTTTCAAAACCGAAAACGTACCGAACCGAAAATTTTGTGTACCGTTACAGGCCTATTCATTATTATTAAATATTACCCCTCTATCTCGTGCTAAATTAAAAAAATGATTGGGTTTCCTGGTGTGTCCACACATACCGCGACATGTTTCTTCTTCTTGTAACGTATGTCACCATCCGTTTTTTTAGTTCACAAGACTCTAGTTGCAAAAAAAGGTTTTTCCATTGCACTTTTGCGTGACATACCATTTGCGCTACACCTGAAAAACCACCTCTTGCCAGCGCAAAAACTCTTAATCGAAAAATGAGACTTTTGGCAAAATTGTCGTTTTTCCATTAGGTAAATTTTTATGCGCAAGTTATATTTGCACAATTTAAGGGTCAATGGAAAAGCGACTACTTACTATTAAAAGTTATCCTAAACTGCAGAAGTTCTAAACTAAAAGTTGACTGAATGTTGCGATGAATGTACTGCTTGGGGCTTTGTACATGGTGAATCATTTTGGTTTAAAAATGCATTCATTTTGTTGTTTTTGTTGTTTTACATGGCCTGTGGAATGAATTTGCAAAAATTACACTGAAGATATTAACAGTCAAGGGTGTCAAACTCCTTTTAGTTCAAGTTCTACATACAGACCAATTGTGGTTTCAAGTTTAATGTGAAAAAAATATGACATTATGCCTATAAATAGTGACAATTCCAAAATTTTCTCTTTGTTTTATGTTGTTTTTGATGGTCTAATAATTTTTTTCTGCAACTGTACTTTCAGCAAAAGCACTCTTCCATTCAATACTTTCCACTGGAAAAAAATCTAAATCTTACCAAGTGTATTTTTATCATTTGTAGTCAGAATATCTCATCACACTTATAATAAAACATAATCACCTAAAGAGTAACTTTTCAGTGAGATATAAGAACTTATTTTTAGACAATAGATCTTGAAAATCTTATTTCAAGAAATCTTACCACGATTTTTTTCATGTGTTCCATTGGCAGATTTTTTTTTTTTGCTTGAATTAAGCAAAACAATCTTGAATTAAGCACAAAAAAAAATCTGCCAGTGGAACAAATGAAAATTATCTTGGTAAGATTTTCAAGATCTATTGTCTAAAAATCAGATCTTATATCTCACTGAAAAGTTACTCTTAAGGTGACTATGCCTTATTTTAAGAGTGATGAGATATTTTGTCTAGAAATGAGAAAAATACACTTGGTAATATTTAGATTTTTTTCCAGTGTGTCTATTTCCTCTCTAATTTTATGCTGTTTCAAACTCTCACATAAAAGTACTGAAAATCAAGTACAAAGACATGTGGTGAACTACAAGGGGTTTGTGAACTATTTTTGGCTCAAGCAGTCACTTCCTGGAGAAATTTATTTGAGGATGCATGTTTTGTACGGTTAATTAAAAGAGCAAAAAAGACATTACATTAGATTTTGTAAGCTTCGAAGCAAAACAGTACATGGAGAATCAGTTTATGTTTAATATACGGACATGTAACTGGTATCGGTTTTCTCATCTCAGTGTCAGCAAGACAGAAAATAAGCATGTTTTGTAAGAATTTTGCTACCCATGGTGGGGATCTGCTGGATCCAAATACAGGACTCAACCCCCTAGGAATAAAGAAAACTGTCCACTTACCTAGTGGGGCTGTTTGGCCAGAACAACCTCACATGCTTTTGGAAAATAAACATATGAGAAAAAAAAAATCTAATACCTCAGTTCCAGCTGTTCATCCTGGTAATGCAAATTGTTTTGCCATTTTTGCTGGTGGTCTATTGTCAAACGGCCTTGGTGTTGTAATAATAGAGCAGTTGAGACACAGCAGAAGCTAAGCCTACTTTGACAGTGTATTTGCATCACTGGATGAAAATATGCATTCAGACTTTAAAAATAAAAATATGCATTCAGACTTTAAAAATAAAAATATGCATTCAGACTTTAAAAATAAAAATATGCATTAAGACTGTAAAAATAAAAATATGCATTCAGACTGTGATACGATGAATGTGCTACGAATTCAACAATTAGTCGATACTGGCAAAAAAAAAATGTTGGAAAAGGAGCAATTGTTGGATCTATTCAAGGTGTTCTTTTGATTGTGGCATATATGTACTAAGGAAATAACAGTGAACACCAAGGCGTTGTTGTTTGTCTGTATTTTCAAGTCACGGTCGAATCAGAACTCGAACAACAAATACACTTTATCATCAACCCTTCATCAGGAAGTCAAACAGAGCTCTATTTGTTGTGGCCAGTAAGACAAATCTAATAAAAGGCACCATCCAGCCCTAAACAAGAAGCAACCAATCTAGCTAAACATTGTCCAAACAAACATTTTGCAACAATAAAAAAAGAAAAAATGAACCACACATCACAGAAAGGCAGTTAAATCGACATCCTTATTAACCCATAAAGACTCAGTGCTACTTTCCTGGCTGTTCCCAAATGATATTTTTCTCTATATTTAACTTTTACTGAGAGATTTATCACTATTTATGTAAAAAAAAATCCTTAGAATTTTGTATTTTTCCTGTGAAAATCAGATATTTTCCCATATTCGGCGTTCCGATCATATAGATGTTCATAAGAGCTCCGATTAAAGTTGAGGGTTATTATATCAGAAACAGAGAAAACTGGAGAAAAAGTGGGCTTTTTTTTTAGTTAAATATGTCTTTAACTGAACGTAAATCAAGTGTTTCCATTCACTGTCATTGATCAAACTCAATGGGTTTTACTGGTGAATCAATGTTGTAGAAGACAGACACAAAAATGTGGCAGTTCCTAAATGAATTTTTCTCTATACTTAACTTTATTAAGTAATTTATTACCATTTATTCTAATATTATACTCTGTATTTTGCATTTTTCCAGTAAAAATCAGGTATTTTTACATATTTAACCCTTTCATGCATACTGGTCACTACAATGGACAGCTATTCTACAGCTGTTCTCTTGTATATTCATGGATTTTGTTGTTTTGTTTTTTGCACATATCTTTATTAAAATTTTAAGACACTACATATCTTTTCTGACATGAATTGGTAACCTTGTGTAGATCTCCCCTGAGTGTAATAGTTATAGTTTTCACGCAATTTATTAGTAAATAATAGTAATAATAGTAAATGTTTCTTTGCTTCAAAAATTAAACACATGGTGTCCAGCTGAATGCACATTTTTGCAACTTCAAGAAAAATAGGTTAATAACATTTATTATTATTATTATTATTATTATTATTATTATTATTATTATTATGTATTTTTTTAACATTATTTATTTATTTATTTTTCATAAGATATTTTTCAATCACATTGTTTTTTTCATGTTTAAAGAGAAATGAAAACACTCAGGAAAAACATCTTGATTAAGGTTCTCATAATTTGTGCGTGAAAGGGTTAATGTACTGATCATATACATGCTCAGGTTAAAGTTGAAGGTTTTTATATCAGAAAAAGAGAAAACTGAAGAAAAAGTGAGCTTTTTCACTAATATATGTCACTAACTGAACATAAAAAATTGTTTCCATCCACTGTCATTTATCAAACTCCATGGGTTTTACTGGTGAATCAGTGTTGAAAAAGACAGACCCAAAAGTGTAGCAGTTCCCAAATGAATTTTTCTCTATACTTAACTTTATTAAGTAATATTTTACCATTTGTTCTAATACTATCCTCTGTATTTTGCATTTCCCCAGTGAAAATGAGGTATTTTCCTATATTTAATATACTAATCATATCGATGTTCATAAAAGCTTCAATTAAAGTTTAGGGTTTTTAGATCTTAAACAGAGAAAACTGAGGAAACAGTGAGCTTTCTCAGTTATATACGTCATTAACTGAACATAAAACAAGTGTCTCCATCTACTGTCATTGATAAAACTCCATGGGTTTAATCAGTGTTGAAAAAGGCAGACACAAAACTGTGGCATTTTTTCTATACTTAACTTTTCTTAAGTGATTCATCACCATTTATTAGAATATTATCCTCTGTATTTTGTATTTTTCCAGTGAAAATGAGGTATTTTCCCATATTTAATGTACTGATCATATACATGTTCATACAAGCTCAGATTAAAGTTGAGGTTTATTATATCAGAAAACTGAAGAAAAAGTGAGCTTTTTCAGTTATACTTTATTATGACATTATCCTCTGTATTTTGCGTTTTTTTCAATGAACATCAGGTATTTTTTTATATTTAATTTACTGATCATGTACACGTTCATAAAAGCTCAGATTAAAGTTGATTATCAGGAGTTTTCATATCAAAAACAGAGAAAACTGAAGAAAAAGTTTTTTTTTTCAGCAAAATACATCATTAATTGCACATAAAACAAATTCTCCATCCACTGTCATTGATCCAACTCCATGGGTTTTACTGGTGAATCAATGTTGTAGAAGATGACGGTGTTTCCATGGTAACTACAGAGCCTCTGAACATCCAAATGTGTCATATGTGATGACCATGAAAAGACGAGAAACTGTATTTTGCACCAATTATTTACATGTATTGATAGGATTAGTGGATCAGCAGGTATTAAACAGTTTACATCAGTAGATGGTTTTGGTCAACGGTGGCTGTTTGGGTCTTTATGGGTTAACACCTGGGAGTTTCGTCACCTTTGGTTTGTAAATCGAAAAAGGTTCTGGTTGGTTAAGTTTTCCTCGTCTGTCACATTTTCTCAGGGAAGACAGGATGTGACCGATGACTTGTACAATAGACAGGCTGACGTTATGAAAGTCCAGAATCAATAGGAAGGTCTTCATCTTGAAGAAGGTGTGAGAGGTATTTCTGAAACTGTTACACAGGTGTTATCCAGTTAATTCAGCTCTGGTTTAGTATAAGATCAATGCTGACCCTCTGTGTTCATTTTGTCACAATGCTGATGAAACATTAGCTCATCTGTTTTGGGAATGTGCATTGACTCAAATTTTTTTGGTGTGACATCAGTCTTTTTTTTTTTTAATAGAAAATTGGATATTACTCTAAATTTCAAAATTGAATATGTTTTATTTGGTTTCTTTATTAATGATTTCCCTTTTAAGAAATTGTTTATTCTTAATCTCATTTCATTATTAGCAAAATTTCATATCCATGCTAGGAAATTTTCAGAAACCCAACCTTGTGGTCTATAAATCCTACTTAAATTCCTATTTGGACACTCTTAAATTTTGACTCTAAAGCCATGAAAACTACAGCTTCATGCAAGGAATTTAAACTGTAATTTATTTAACCCTCCGGTATCCGGGTGCACCTTTTAGTCACACTTTGCACTTTGTGTCAAAAAACTTCATATTATTTTTCACAATTTAAATAAGGTTAGAATTCAAAAGTTGTTCATTTGTGCATGATCTTTAAAATTCTGGCCACCAACTAAAATTTGCACATTGCAAACAAAAGAAAATTACCAGACTAGCATCTGTCTCTCAAGTGTGCCTAAAACGCAATATTTCTTCCATTTGATATGTATGATTAGGGCTGACCTTGATTTACAAAAATAAAATCAAATTAGAGCAGAAAAATAAATAAATATATAATATTTAATAGTTTGATTTATAGGTGTGCATTTTTTGCACACTTGGTGACAGATGCTAGTATTTTTGAACATTTGACCTAGCACCAAAAATAATCATGCAAATTAACCAATGTTGGAGTTAATCATTGACATATGCCAGGATGAAAAAATCAGATAATATGTGATCCACTTTTTATGTAGTATATTGAAAAAAATGAATTTTTTTGTGTTTTTTTGCATCCAAAAAAAAAAAGGTTAATTTACAATACAAACACAGCATTTAAAGGGTTAAAAAATGTGACAATTATTGAGTATCTGGTATTTTTACTTACAGCTCAAGTTGATGAAATAGAAAAAAGTGTAAAAGAATTAAAAACAAACTGTATGAAAAATGTTTTGACATTATTCCACAAGTGTGCCAAAAAGGCACACTTGGTGCTTAGTAAGGGCCTTGCTGGACGGGACAGTGGAGGGTTAAAACTTAGTTCACCTCACAGACACTTCCCACCCTGGTCATCACCACTTCACTCTTCTGCCTTCAGGGAAACGATACAGGTCAATCAGATCACATACCACCAGATTCATTAACAGTTTTTTCCCAAAAACCATCCACTATGTAAACCACCAACTCACACCATAGACACTAGCACTTTAAAAATGCAAGGAAGAGGACTTTTATGCGGATGCACTTTTTATAAAGTATTTTAATTATATAGTTGCACTTTTATACAGAAGCACTTTTTATATAGTTGCACTTTTATACAGAAATATTTTAATACTGATGTGTTTGTTGTGCTTGATGAATGTATTTATGTGTGGGAGGAGTGTAGTTTGAATGTTATTTGTGTTTCTTTCATGTGGGGGCGTGTGCAATTTCGTTGTATTCACTATGCAATGACAGTAAAGCTTCTATCTATCTATCTATCTATCTATCTATCTATCTATCTATCTATCTATCTATCTATCTATCTATCTATCTATCTATCTATCTCTTCTTTTGTTGTCCATTCTTTAACTTATTTTATTTACTTAATTTACTTATTTATGTATTTATTGCTGTTGATCTGTTTTGTATACTGCCTTGTATAAATAAAGTTGAGGGGAAAAAAGCCCAGAATCAAGGCTGTTGACGTGTTGGTGAATATGCAGTTTACATATGGAGTTAAACCTATATCATATCTGACAACCCACTGCATTTCCCTTCATGTCAAGGTGCTACGCTCCTAAGCTGCTATAGGACAATTCTAATCATCATCCCCTGAGGTTTGTTACTCTGACAGCTTAATAAGACTGTCAAGAATCATTATATATGACAATTTTACTAGTTATCAAGATGTCAGACTGCTATGGAGGTGCTTAGCTTCAGGACTCAGGTTGATTAACGGAGTTTTTTTTTTTTTTTTTTGGTGTTTTTTTTTTTTTTTTTCCATAAGGCCAAACCAAATATTATCTTGCACTAACCTCTACTTAACCCCAACAGAGACGGAAACGTGACATTCAAGTCCGTGTCATGCTGTTGTTCTACAAAGCTGAGGTGTACGGTCCGGTCTAACGGTAGAAAAACCCACCTCAGCACTTCAGAGACCTTACAAGGTTGTGGGTTTTTAATCGACAGTGCTCAATTAAAATGTCCCGTGAGGATTATGTGTTCCGGTGTCACTGTGATGGAATGGTCGCACTCTTTAACCTCACAAGCAACGGTTTTCGACATCAATCCCGGAAAAACCACTGTGTCTGCAGTTTTTCATCGCTGGGCAGTGAGACGTAATACTCGATCGGATTGTGATAGGATTGTTGATGAATCTGTGCCGTAAAATCTTTTAATGCTCGCTCTGGTTGTGGAACCTGATTATTAAGTCCTAGATGTTTATCCAGTCAAAAGACCAATAATATTGGGAGATGGCGGCATTAACCCATACTATTGAGCAAATTCACATATTGCATTGCGACTTCCATCTTTTATTTTGACCTCTTTGCGAGCAGTATTTTTCAGGATAATACTGTGGCAAACGGAGGGCTTTGGGGTATTATTACACCACAGTCAGAAGAACAAATCAGATGCTACCATTCACTGTTTATCTTTCAATCAAGTGCATGCTGAGGCTCAGCAAAGGCTACATTTTATTTAACATTATCTTGGTTGTGGAGGCATGTAATATGGCCCCGGTTCCTCTTATTCCTGGCTTAATAGATTTAGGAAATAGGTAGGAAATGTCTTGCAAAAAAAGCAGATAATAACCTCTATTTTCTGAGAAATAAATAAATAAAAATGTGAGTTCAGGTACAGGGCATCTTTGTTTCAACTGCTGTGTGGCTGTGAATTTTAGCAGCTGGCGTAATCTGCTCTGAGGCTTAGCCCCGTTCAACCAACTCCAGAGGTCTGGACAGCAGGATGCCTGTCTGAGTTCAGAGGACTGGCATGACCTTTTCCATCCATCAACGCTCTCTGATGCTACTGACCATGTGAAGCAAACTTAAAACTAGAAGGGCCTGGGAGAACTAGTGATGCAAGGGTCAGGGGGCTTTAATAACCACACCTGCCTGACGTGTTATGAAAGCCAATCAGTACGACCGGACCAGCAGGAATAGAACACTGGTCTGCAATTTTTTTTTTTTTTTGAGAAATTATTTCTTTCATGCATGAATTATTACAACCTTAATCAAGATTTTTTTTTTTCCTGAGTGTTTTTATTCTTCTTTAGACATGAAAAAAAAACAAAAAAAAACGATGTGGTTGAAAAATTTTTTATGAACCTATTTTTCATGGAGTTCCAAAAATGTCCACCCATCTTGACACCATGCATTTAATTTTTGAAGCAAAGAAACATGTATTTATTGATATATTGTGTGGGAACTATGATATAAAAACATTTTTAATGCTGCTAATCTGCTGTTTTGTCACATTTTAACATACTATTATACTAGTTATTACTCACTTCATGGAAATAATATGCAACATAATAATAATAATAACAATAAAAACCTTTTAATTGCAGTTTAATAACAATAACAAGCAATCGATTTACACTCAAACATGTTACTGCAGATCAGGTTTATCCTGAACAGCAAACTTATGGTAATGGTATGAATGTCAGTGTATTACACTGGGTTACAAAAAATGTTTTTTGGAAGTTGTCTAGGTTTTTTCAACTGAATTAGGACCATTTTGCACCGCTAAATCCAAAAATGACATCTGTTTTTCCCAATCAGGTCAGGTTTTTTTGCTAATTTGATTTGGAAAAATTTGATCTTCTCACAAAATTGATTTCATTTTTGTGACTTTATCAGTTGATTTTTTACATAGTTCTCACCCAAAATAGGTTTTAGGAGAAAAAAAAAAATCATTTGATCACTTGATTCCTGTTAGGTACAATGGTGTATTCACCGCAGATGTAGCAGAATACATCAGGCTTATTTTTGCAAGATCTTCTAGTCGAAGCCATTTCGTTCACCTGTAATATTAAAAAAAACATTAATCATAAATTGGCAAAAGTAAAATCTTCAGAACTCGTTTATTGCAAGAAATGTGAAAGAATTTTGTATCATATGATGTGAAAATGCCCATAAATGTAAGCAAAAATGTTAAAAAGCCAATATGTAGCATAGTTCAGAAAGTTGACCTGATTGAGCAAAATTAATGTGATTTTTGGATTCAGCACACCAAAATTATCCTAAATCAGCTCAAAAAACTTAAACAATAAATTTGTTGTTGACCAGTGTTATGGGATGGTGCATAAGCATCCATTGTGTTGGCTGATATGGAACTAAAACAACAAAATCCATAAATATATAAGAACAGCTGTAGAATAACTGTCCACTGTAGTGACCGCTATGCATGAAAGGGTTATTTACTTCAGAGATTAAATGTACTAAATGTTACGTTTTATCATGAGATTAATTGGAAAACAAATGACAAAAGTGCTGGTTTGCTGATGTTTTCAAGTGTTATTACACATATATGTTGGTTTATATACATTTATACCATAGATTTATAAATCTTCCACTAGAAAGAACCTGTAAAGTGAATTTATTGTCATTTGCAGATGTGGCAAGAGAGAGAGAGTTGGAGGATGAAGTCTGGTGACAACGCCACCTGGGGAATTACACCCCAGGAAATTAGTAGGAGGCTCACAGGTTCGAATTGACAACAATACCACAGGGGCGTAGACGGTTTCGATTTAAAACAATTTATTGAATGAATTATTATTAAAAAGACTGCTATTAAAAAAACAAGTAATTAAAAAGCTAGCACGTGGCCCATACGGGTGAACAGGGCCGGGGCTTACCACTATGGCAGGGATCCAACAAAATATAAAAGAAGGGAACCGCAAACCAACACCCGTGAACTGCACACCAACAAAACTGGAAGCTTTGTGAAGAAAATTCCACCACCAGGGATTACGCTGCCACCCTAGGCCCACGGCACCTGTTCAAAAGAAAAGAGAACAATTTAAAAAAAGGCCACGTGCTGCCCCCAACCCCTCAACTAAAGTAAAGAAAAAAACAATTAATCAGACTATAATACACAAAATTAAACAGCACAATAACAAACTAAGAATAGACAAACTCAATAAACCAAGATTCAATGAAACACAAATGGAATGCATACAATTATAATAAAACACAACCCAATAATACACTAACACAAAACAAAAGATATTGTAACAAAAGATTCAACAAAACCAATTCAATATAACACAAACAAACAAACAAACAAACAAACAAACACTTAACACAACGGAATACAAATTAACCAAATGAAAAGGAACCGCCGAAGAGGGGGATGGCGCATCCGTGTCGCTCCGCACAGGGGCCACGGATGCGAGATTAAAATAAAATCATAAAATCGGTCAAAACAGCCAGAACAGCAGTGCTTCGGAGGGTGAAGGAAATGGCGGTGGTGGACTCTGGGAATGTCCGCCGGCTCCACAGTCACGTTACGTGCAGAGTGGAACTCTTTTTCTTAAACCCGGCTTCACCACACTGCGGCATAAACAAGAACATAATTAGCTCCGGGAGCCAGGCAACAAAGACAAAACTGCACCGACAGACGGACAACGGCGACCTACCGGTATACACACACCCGATGAGACGCCAACAAGGAAACACGCTTCCACACGCTGTTCAGGAAGTCAGTCGCACTACAACGAATGGTAACATAATAAATGAGGAGGTACTAGAATGCTTTCGCGCAACCGACCAACGGTGGATTGAAAGCGGCTTACCTTTTCAGCCTCGCCGACCAGCCACCAGTGTTGCACTGGATTTTAAAAAGAAACGCCACACAGCCAACGCTGCTGCTGATGAGGAAGAGCGAAAGGAGAGAAAGTAGTTTCACCTGCGTATATATATGGCAGGTAGCGCCTCCCTTCAATCAATGCCGATTTGGCACACGGGGAGAAGGGAGGAGCAAATCCTCCTGCCACACAGACAGTGTTTTGAAGTAGATCTGGTAGCTCTGACACAAATATTCCTTTGGAGTAAAACCCATTCTCTTGTTAATTCTCGAATTTCACATTTTGACCCAAGATGTGCAAAATGTTATATATTATAATAAGATTATTTGGAAAACAAATGACAAAAGTGCTGGTTTGCTGATGTTTTCAAGTGTTATTACACATATTGCTTTATGTACATTTATATCATAGATTTATAAATCTTCCACTAGGTAGAACCTGTATAGTGAATGTATTGTCATGTGCAGGACAGTGTTTTGAAGTAGATCTGGTAGCTCTGAGACAAATATTCCTTTGGAGTAAAACCCATTCTCTCGTTAATTCTCGAATTTCACATTTTGACCCCAGACTATATTTTGGAAACTTCAGCCAACCAGCATATTTGACTTGCTTTTTCTTTATCAGTGACTAACACGTGGGAAAATTTCACTACTTATATTCTGGAAGCATTTTATTTGTAGACCAGTGTAATCAACCAACCAAACCAAACCTGCAAACTTTAGTCTATTTAGACACAGATTAGTCGCTTTTCCATTGACCCTCAAATTGCGCGAATATATACTCAGTGCCAATGAAAATGCAACACTTGAATGTGTTTTATTGTTCCTGAGCTGCATCAAAATGTTTCAGTTTCACCTGCATAAGATAATCCCAGACAATTTCTTAACAACCTGAGACGGGTTGAGCTATTGTCACGCTTGAATGAACTTGTCTGCATTCATAAGACTTGTTTTTCTCATTGCTCAGCAATGAGCTGTTCAACTTAAGGAACTGTGGTCAGTTAAGGAGTGCTCATGTTCTGTATATAAAGGCAAGCTGAAAAGCACCAAATCATTTGCAATAACTCAGCGATGTCTAGACTGACACGTGACCACAGATGCCATGCTATGGGGCTCCTGGAGGCCGGAATCTCTGCTCGGCAGGTGGCGCGCCGTTTTGGATGCAACGTGTCCACCATAGTCAGGATGCAACAGAGGCATGAAGAAACTGGCTCAACTGCAGACAGACCTCGCCCTGGACGAGCACGTGTGACCACACCACAGCAGGACCGCTACATTGAGCTGCAGCACTTCCGGGACCGCTTTGTGACTTTTGGTTTTGGGGGTCCTTGAGTTTCTTTCTTTATCCTTATTTTTTGTCAACAAATTTGGATGTGATGTTTTATTTTTACTGTATAGAAATGGCCTATGATTAATTCCAAATATCTTATGGAATAAAAATCCTCATCGATTTAAAAAAAAATATAAGAATCTTCAAGTGTTGCATTTTCATTGGCACTGAGTATAACTTTAACATAAAAATGTATATAATGGAAAAACGACAATGACAACGACAAAACTCTTTTTGCACTGGCAAGAGGTGGTTTTTCAGGTGTAGCACAATTGGTATATCATGTAAAACTGCAATGGAAAGACCTTTTTCCGCAGCTACACTGCAAAAACTGAAATCTTACCTAGTGTATTTTTTTCATTTCTAGTCAAAATATCTCATCACACTTAAAATAAGACATAATCACCCAAAGAGTAACTTTTCAGTGAAATATAAGAACTTATTTTTAGACAATAGATCTTGAAAATCTTATTTCAAGAAATCTTACCAAGATAATTTTCACTCGTTCCAATGGCAGATTCTTTTGCTTGAATTAAGCAAAAAAAAATCTGCCAGCGGAACACATGAAAATTATCTTGGTAAGATTTGTTGAGGAAAGATTTTTAAGATTCTTCATCTAAAAATATGTTCTTATATCTTAGCTACTCTTTAGGTGATTATGTCTTATTTTAAGTGTGATGAGATATTTTGACTAGAAATGAAAAAAATACACTAAGTAAGATTTTGATTTTTGCAGTGAGTCACATGAATTTAAAAAAAAAAAAAAAAAAAGCTGTTGACAGACGTTGCAACAAGCAAAGAAGAGTGGGGTTTTTTTTCTACCAATTTTTATTTCTCAACTTTTAAAAAGTACAATACAATCTCCTCAGATTGAGAAGCAGGACAACAGCAAAAGAACAGAAAAAAAACTGGTGAAAAGAACAGCCTGTGTTGGTGTCAGAATATTAAGGACCCTTAATAGATACACTTGTCTCTGAATGTCAGCCATTTTCCCCAGTTTTTCATAATGAGATTTTCTTTTAAAAGAAGAAGAGTTTTAAAAGAAACATGGCGCGGTATGTGTGGACACACTAGGGAACCCAATCATTTTTTTAATTTAGTACGGTATAGAGAGGTAATATATAATAATAATAATGAATGTATCTGTAAATCAACACGATATTTACGTTTGTCACCATGTTTATGGAATGACTTCTTGTCTCATCTTACGATAAAAACCAAACAAATCATCACATTTGTAATTTAATGGAAAAACCGACATTACGCACTTCTGTTTTTTCGACATTTAGTAAATATCGGTAAAGTTTTACGCAGATGTCCAGTGGAAAAGTAACTATAGTGACGCTGTCAGTTTTGATGGTGCTTCTTCCAGCGCTTTGACAGACTGAAAAAGACTAGCTTCTTGTATTTTATTCTCTTTATTTTCCCTGTTCTGTCGCCTGTGAGGGATGACGGAGTCCACATCCACCGCTCCATAACGTGCAGCGGTATTTATTAGCCCCAGTGCCACATGACTAAACCCTCAACCAGACACACTATCGCATGGATGCAGGTCAGAGCAGCAGAACTCCACAAACTCATCCATAAGTTTGGATTTGGCTGCAAGAGGCACCTTGTTCCTCTCGGATGCTGTCATGAAAGGCTGATTTGATGGAGCTTGACTGGGCTTGGCTGGGCCTTGGGGCAGCGAACCAGCGACATGAATGCTTTATAGTTTGGTAAAGCAGATCATTGACACCCAGGCCATAAGATGACCTGTAGCCTCAGAGTGTTTGAGAGAGTTGCACAGAGACGGAGGAGATGGTGGACTAGTGCATGCAATGTTTCTCTAAGTTATGTATGACTTTGTAGGAACACTGCTTTGTTAGTTTTAGACCACGACCCACCTGAACCTGTGGTATTTTCCAGTAGGTTTACCCGAACTGCACATCAACCCATATAAGCAAAAAAAAAAAAAAAGGACAAGAAAATGTAGTTAGACTTCCCACAGCAAGGTTTTTTTCTCTTACCTTTTTGTCTTGATTACTGTCGCAGTTTGTTATTAACAATGAAGATGTGTAGCCACATTGTTTTATATGAAACACAAAAATGAAAGATAATGAAGTGAAGGACAATGTGCAGAGCAGCATCACTAAACAACCAAACAATCAGGATAGCAAGGACTTTCTATTACAGGGGTGTCAAACTCATATTCGTTCAGGGGCCACATTCGGCCACTTTGATCTCAAGTGGGTCGAACCAGTAGAATAAGAGCATAATAACCTATAAATAATGACAACTCCAAACTTCTCTCTTTGTTTTCATGCAAAAAAATAATGTTAAAATAATGAAAATATGTATTTTTACAAACTACCCAAACAAAAAAAAGACTAGAATAACCTGAAAAACATAAGTGCAATTTTAACAATATTATGCCTCATTGTATCATTTATACATTCACAAAGACACAAAACATTTATTAAAAGGCAGAATATTGTTAAAATTGCCCATAATTTTCTTCAGTTTTTTCAGGTTATTCTCATCTTTTAGTATGTAATAGGTAGTATGTAAAAGTAAATATTTTCACGATTTAATGTTTTTTTTTTTGTTTTTTTTTCAC